>NC_090186.1:40972253-41202253 GCF_024679245.1 Pseudorasbora parva | reverse complement strand
GTGTGTATGTATGTATGTATATATCTATGATCGCGCCAGCTTGACCTCACCAAACCGAAGTAATAGACGATGGGAAAACTTGATGAGACTCGTCGAGATATGAGGTAAAAAAATAACAAATACTGTTCAGTTTCTCACAGAAGACGATCGGTTCGTGTCTTAAATCAATGTGTCATCAGGAGCAGCAGGGTATTTGTGCACGTTGCTTAAGCATGTTTTTTTGTTAGTATGTTTTGCTCTCATAGAACCTTACCCATTCACATGATTTTATGACTGGCACACAGCAACGGTTGAAATTAAAAATCTTAATTTGTGTTCTACTGAAGAAACAAACACACCTACATGTTGGATGCACTGGGGATAAGCAGATAAACATCTCATTTTCATTTTTGGGTGAACTAACCCTTTAAATAAAAAATAAAAATACCGCACTATTGACTTCAGAGCAGGTTTTTGTTGGTCAATGGTTAGTTCCTCTAAATAGCAACACCCCAACAATGCGCCTGAACACACCTGGTTTTCAGACCAGCACGCCCATGGGGGCGAGCACATTTGCTATTTAAACTATGGGGCTTTAGACATGAAAATTATAACTGTATCGGGCTTAAACTAGCAAAAAAACGCTTTGCGCTGGGAGTATGATAAGGCCTAAAAACTCACACAGAGACCCTGCCATTTTTATGGTGTGATGGCAGGGGGTGGGGCTTTTTTTCAGCTTAAGCCAAGGCCCCTTCTGATGTGAGGCATATTTCAAGTGAAATGGTTGAAACATAGGCCACTACTTGCACCAGCATCTGATTTGGTAGCACTGGATGGATTTTTGGTCATCACATTAAAAATAAAATTTAAATTGGATTTTAAAGTGCTTTGGAAGCACTTGAAAAATGCTTGAATTTTACTCTCAAAAGGTTGTACGAATCCTGAGATGAATAATGTCTTTACATTATTGTTAATCTTTACTGATTAACTTGTGTTTAACACACAATGGCATTCGACTTTTTCTGCCACAATACCATGGCTACAGTTAGTGCTACTGCATTAAATCCATGGTGAATGTTGGTGGACTGAAAAGCCTTCTATAACTTCTAAAAAAAATGTCATGGTACATTGTTTCATGGTTTCCTCACCTGTGCTGGTTTATTGTTTTTTTGTGTGCAATAAACATAACCGCTTCAAAATATTCGTGTGTAATTTACGTTGTAGAACATCCAAGTGTGATCCAGTTATGTTAACTGCAGACCTTATTTTACTCTACATTGAAAAACCCAATTTTACAACCCTAATCGGAAATGAGTTTGCTGGGTTTTGATGTCATCCCTTAACCAATCGATGATACTGTGATATAAAACCAGCTGATCAGGTTGGAGCTCTCTGTTTTAAAGATATATCTCTTGTGATTTTTGTGTGTATTATGCATCACTTGAGGCCATTTGAGGCTGAAATTTCAAAAAGGAGCAGGGTAATGCAGGACTGAGCTTTGAGTCGCCCACAGGAAGATCAAATGTTTTCTGCCCTGATTCTTTCAGGCAGTCGTCCAAAACTTTGTCTGATTTGTTTCAGTTTAATGTGTGACTGTAGTTTGAGTGTGTGTATATCTGCCGTGGCTCTTTGTGTGTTTGGGTAAGCATGGGTTTGTCTGCCGTGTCAGCACAAACACAGAGTCAGCGCTGCGTGTGTGTTCTTTATCAGTGCCAATTCAGTTCAGTAACAATGCCGTAACGTGACTGTGTTTGTCCAGGTGGATCTACACAGAGAAAACACTATCCATCTCTCTCTCTCTCTCTCTCTCTCTCTCTCTCTCACTCTCTCTCTCTCTCTCTCTCTCTCTTTCTCTCTCTTTCTCTCTCTTTCTCTCACTTTCTCTCTCTTTCTCTCACTTTCTCTCTCTCTCTCTCTCTCTCTCTCTTTCTCTCTCTTTCTCTCTCTTTCTCTCACTTTCTCTCTCTCTCTCTCACTTTCTCTCTCTCTCTCTCTCTCACTCTCTCACTTTCTCTCTTTCTCGCTCTGTTTCTACATAGTGTGTAGAAAAACATTCTTTGGATGTTTCACTGATTTGTCATTTATGATTGTGTGTGTGTGTGTGTGTTTGTTTCTCTTCATGCACTTTTGGCCCTGTGAACTTTTAGGAATTAAACTAATTTAAAGGACACTTTTAGAACCAGATTATTGAATGTGTCTATTGACAATATCCATTTATGTTTATACTGTATGTGCGTCACAGGAAAATTCGGCCATTTTTCTTCAATCCATCAAATGTCATTTCCAACACATCATTTTTTGAATAAAATACTAGCTCTTTTGTCTTGCTAAGGCTTGCAAACATACAAAATTATATCATGCTTTCACACATTTTTAGACGAAATCAGTTTGAGTGGAAATATACACAGGAAAATGTTATAAAATGATTATTAAATATTTTTTAAATCTATATTTATATTGTTTTTTATATAAATAATAATTATAAAAATGTTGTTATATATCCCTTGATTTTTTTAATTCTTAAATTACTTTGTGTCTCATATTTAATCTAAAGTTTCTCACTGAAATTAATTGGTTTGTTAATTTTTCTCCTTGTTTAGATTCTCCTAGCTTTAAAATTATGAATTTCCATGTTTACACAAGATCTGCAACAACAGGAAAACAATCATAAAGCTTTAAAAGTCCAAACAAGAAGTAAAATATGCATAAATCATCAAAATAGCATGAAATATAAGATACGTGTTGATTGTTTACATAAAACATATGAAAATAACATGTCTAGTTCATAATGGCCAAATGTTGTAAGAAAGTTTTAATCTGACGTTCATACAACAAGAAGAAAAACGCTGAAATCTAAAAGTGCCTGAAGAAACTTGCATGTGTGTGCATGTTTACTTTGGGAGCAAGTTTGGGAGGACGTGTTTGTTGTCTTTGTTGACACTTTGATGTCGGTTGCAATATCTTAACGTCCTTCACATTTTATGCTGATCTTGAAACCTCAGCAGCTTTTAGTTTGCTTGAAAAGGGTCTGTATGTGTTCATTTTAGATGTACTTGTGTGTGTGTGTGGGGGGGGGGGGTGTATTCAAAATATCAATATCAAAATGTCCCCTGAAAGATTGGTCCCCATGAGGAAAATAACTTATAAATCATATTAAATTATGTTTGTTGAAAATGTAAAAATGCATACACTTTTGTGTGATGGGTAGGTTTAGAATTATACAGTTTGAACAGTACAAAAATCATTATGTCTATGGAATGACCGCATAATATAAAAAGCCATTGTGTGTGTGTGTGAGTGTCCTCGAACATAGTTTTCCACAACTGTCTCATACAGAAAAGAGAACCAGTTCTATGAGAGGGATCAGCCTGGAATTCTGGCAATTCCCAGAGTGCATTCCTGCCAGACGGCGTGCGGGTAAAGCAAACTGTGGGTCAGTACAGTGAAACTTGAGTCTGAACGTGTCACGTTAGTGCCTGATTATTTTAAAAGCTCATAAAACCTGCTGTGTGTTTTTACCCTTTCCAGTGAGGCACCATGGAAAAAGTGCTTTGATGTTAAAGGGATAGTTCACCCAAAAATGAAAGTTTTGTCATCATTTCCTCACCCTCATGTTGTTCCAATCCTGTATGAGTTTCTTTCTTTTGTTGAACACGAAAGAAGATATTTGGTAACCTTACAGTCGACGGCACCCATTGACTTTCTTCCTACTATGAAAATCAATGGGTGCTGTCAATTTTAAAGTTATGGCAGTGTATTGCCTACAAAAATGGCTGATTTGGACTACAACGAGCTTCTTCCTGGGTTGGTGACATCATAAACCCTCGCTAGTCCCCGCAGATGTGACTTCTGCCCGTAATGGTAAGGGGCGTGGCATTTCTGGACAACCTGCGCTTGGCACTTCAGCCAATAAAAATACAGGAAACTACATTTGGCCATCTAACCAATCTAAGACCATTGTGTTTTTCGGAGGGATGGGCTTCATAGAAGCAGGAAGCAAACGAGCCGTTCAAAGGACAGTGGAGACAGCGGTGTGGAATAAAGGGAGAATAGAAGAAAAATAGGACGTAAAAAAAGAAGTATTAAGACATGCTTAAGACATACTGCACCCCATAAACACAACCAAGCCTAGAAAAAAACCACGGAACCACCCCTTTAAGGTACTAAATATCTTCTTTTGTGTTCAACAGAAGAAAGAATCTCATACAGGTTTGGAATGACATGAGGGCGAGGAAATGATGACAACTTTCATTTTTGGGTGAACTATCCCTTTAAATGATTATTTGTGTGTTGATGTGCAGGATATGCAACACACACTGACCATTCCTCCATCACACTTACCTGACTTTTTATCTTAGACTCTCCTTGTCTTTCCATTGCAGCTGAAAGACTTCGAAAGCGCTGAGAGTTTTCATGTGCGGATCTAATATTAGTACCATCTGTGGAGGTTCACTTGACATTAAGAATTATTATATGCTAAATTTACTACATTTAAATCTTCTAAATCCTACATTTAATTGTAAATTTTTGTACAATGATTTTGAATTCTGATTTTAACTGATAATAGTATTGTAACAGTCACACTGATGTACTTCTGTACTACTTTTTCTCAACCTCAAGTTGTTCCAAACTTGTATAAATTCTTCTGCTGAACACAAAGATGATATTTTGAAGAATGTCATGTGGGTAACCAAACGATTGATAGATCTGTGTAGCTCTATGGATCTATGATAGATCTATCTGCACTGTAACACATCTCTTCTGCAAAGACAAAACATGTCACCCATTACCATGCCAAACACTTAGAGACTTGTCATGACAGAACTATAACAGAAAATATACTTCTGGGATTCTTAGCATTTTTACACACTTCAGAAACGACACACTTCAGCTTTAAGGAGAGGATCAGGAATGTGTGTCGTACACAGGGAGTTTGATGGTGTACTAGAGCATAAACATCACAATTAAAGATTACGCTGACTGAGACTAAACACTATTACACAATAACAAACACAACACTGCCCGATATCCCTCCTACACCTGCTCTAATGAAAGACAGTGAAGCAAACAGTGTTTCTCTAAACACACAATCATACACACACACATACACGCTACACCATCACTCACTCATCAGTGCTGCCATGGAAAGGCCACTGAGTTCTAAAGGTCAACGTGAGTGAGTGAGTGAGTGAGTGAGTGAGTGAGTGAGTGAGTGAGTGAGTGTGTGAGTGTGTGAGTGTGTGAGTGTGTGAGTGTGTGAGTGTGTGAGTGTGTGAGTGAGTGAGTGAGTGAGTGAGTGAGTGAGTGAGTGAGTGAGTGAGTGAGTGTGTGAGTGTGTGAGTGTGTGAGTGTGTGAGTGTGTGAGTGTGTGAGTGAGTGAGTGAGTGAGTGAGTGAGTGAGTGAGTGAGTGTGTGAGTGTGTGAGTGTGTGAGTGTGTGAGTGTGTGAGTGTGTGAGTGTGTGAGTGTGTGAGTGAGTGAGTGTGTGAGTGTGTGAGTGTGTGAGTGTGTGAGTGAGTGTGTGAGTGAGTGAGTGTGTGTGTGAGTGTGTGAGTGAGTGTGTGAGTCAGTCAGTCAGTCATAGGGAAAACACCTTATATATCATACATCGCTTACAATTAAACTGCATATTTATATTTTGTGAAGAAGTGTAGAGTATTTTTTATGGTTAGTGTACAAAACATGCCATCTGAGGGTATTCTGGGTGGAAACAAGGAAAAACAAAGAAGACACACACAATCTCTATGAACTGTAATTATTTTTTGTACTTTGCACACTGATACTATTCATTTGCACTTTCTGTGGTTTATAGGAATGTGTGTTGTATGAGGTTTGGCTGGTGTTCTGTTCATTGATGTCTTATATTAGAATCAAACACACACACACAGACACACAGATTGCTGTAGTTATTAGTAGATGTCTATTTGAGCAGCAATGACTCCAGCCGTCCCAGAATGGCACACTTCAGTGAGTTAAGTGTGTCTGTTTCCTGCACAAATCAGCATATGGCACATAATAGAGCTGTACTATGCCAGAGGAACACACACACACACACACACACACACACATTTTGAGGTCTGGAATGGTTTGGTTTGACTCTGATGACAGAAATATTTCCATGTTGATTCTTTCACTGTTCTCTGTTCTCTTTTTTTCTCTTTGTGTTCTTTGTGTTTAAACATAGCGAGTGCTTTCTGTGCCACTATCGTGTCCAAGCAGAATTGAAAAAACATTGAGTGTTTTTATACACTCCCCTTGTCTTCCATTGGCTGGTTAAACCGCTAGCTCCGCCCCAAACTCTGTTGCTGTGTTCTGGTGGAGTCAGTGTTGCCGTGTTGTAATGATCTGATACCGATGTTTTGATAGCTCCGACAGCTCAGAGGTCGCTCTTTCAAAGCTCACAAGACCTCTTGGAGGTCTCAGTTAAGTACAAACTCTGTGTTGGGGCCGATAGCCTCGTGGGCAGCACTCCCACATGTAGTGACCCGAGTTTGAGTCCTGGCTCGAGGTCCTTTGCCAATCCTGATCCCCTCTCTCCACCCTGTGTTTCCTGTCTGTTCTCTATACTGTCCTTTCCATTCAATCACCAAAAAGGTAACTTAAAAATGTACCAACGTTGTCTCACATGTCTTTAAAATTTGTTAGGAGAAATAAAAATAGGCACAAATTAGTCAATAGCTGACATATAGTGTACAGATGTAAAATTAATGCATTAATGCCAATTTGATATTTTTTACATTTTATTGAGTCTTGGCAAATCTAAGCACATTTTAAGATTTCTTCTGAAACTCTAGACTTATATTTATGGATTTTGTTTGTGATTTATTTGTCTTTAAATGGGTTAATCTCATTTTGCCTTTTTGTGTATTTTTATTCTGTCGTCGTTTTATTTTGAACAAGCATGGTTGAAAATGAACACAGATATGTGCCTCACATGTGCCTCCAATTACCCCCAATCAGTGTGCTGTAATTGCTCCAGGGGCATTACAATCACACACACCCAAACACACACACACACACACACACACACACACACACACACAGAGAGCAGGAGAGAGTAGGTTAGTAATGACGCGTCAGTCTTTAAGTTTGACCTCCCTCAGAGAAACTTGTTTGTAGAAGTTGAATAACTCAGTCATCAGTAACTGGCACTGGTGTGTGTGTGTGTGTGTGTGTGTGTGTGTGTGTGTGTGTGTGTGTGTGTGTGTGTGAGAGAGAGAGAGAGAGAGAGAGAGAGTCCTCAGGCTGTTTCAAGACTCTCTGTAGTTGAACTGAAACCCATTTCGTTAAATTTGGTGCCATGTTTATTCAGAGAGGGTTTAAAATAAATGCTGTGTGTTACTGGAACAGTGTGTGTGTGTGCGCACAAACCAGACCTCTCTACCTGACTGTTGCAGGGCCATTGGCAGGCCGTTTAGGGGTGTAAGCAGCAAAATAATTAATATTACTTTATGGACCAGTACATTTGATGTGGCCCATAATGACTAGATCATAAAACATCAAAAAACTGAGAGAACACGTGCCAAATGTAATCATATTTCAGTGATAGTCACTATAACCATAACAAATCCTTACTACACAACTGTGATTTAACCTATGTTAAGAAAGTTTATAAATAGGATCGTATCTTTCAAATTAGCCAATTTGTGGTCATTTTGTCCACTCTTCCAGTTTTAGATCCTGATGATTGCCCTATATTTTCCCCTTGTTTCACTGTTTACACTGCTCAAAGACAGTCTTGTTTTCTGTGTGTATATTGGATGGACTCGTGATTGTAGGGGAGGGAATGATATCGCTTATGCATTGGGAGTGTGTGTGAGGGGTATAAAGGTGATTTATGAGTAGAAATATGTTGAATTATTGAATTATGTATTTGTCTTTAGTCCCAAAGAAACTTGTGCAGGAGTCGGTTTCCAGACATCCATCGTTCCCCTCTCCCCCATCAGTGCCTCATGACCCCAACGTGGTGGGAGACAGCGCCCCTCCTGACGGGACCCCGTCTCTGACCTCTGACTCCGCGCCAGGTAAGAAACAAACCATAATCCCAGAACCTAAACACACACAACCTCATACTGACTGGAATCAGCTTAATCGCAGTGATGGGAAAAGCTGATGTGAAGTTATGATTTAGAAACCACACACAGATGCCGATAGTTGCTGTAGCTATAGCCGTGTTTTGACTGTAGAACAGAACTAAAGCAAAAACACCCACAATGCATTTCCTATGAGCTGAGACTGTACACACAAATTTAAGAAGCTTTTAATTTCACTTTGACTCTTTGCTCAAAAATCTTTCTTTCCAGACCATTCTTTAGGTCAAAACAGTCTGTTAAAGGTGCACTATGTAGTATTTTTGCAGTAAAATATCCAAAAACCACTAGGCCAGTGTACTTACAATATCCCAAATGTGTCCAACTATTTGTAAATTGTGAGAAAATTGCTATTTTAACTAAGGACCGGGACGTGTCAGCATAATGTTTGAGCGAGTCGTCTGTCAATCACGTCATATCTGCGCTACCCTCGGTTTTATTCTGCAGAAGCGCTTTACTCTTAGCAGTGTGAGCATGTCACAGCAGCGCCAAGCGAATGCACAGAGTAACGTCATAACATCATTTTAAACACACATTTAAATGTATCTAATATGATAAACAGAGCTGCTTTACCTTATAATCATGACTGGGAAAAAGCAGAAGTGCGCGCCCCCGCCGACTGTGTCCCGTCCCGTCATAAAAAAAGTCCCGGTACTCTCGAGCCGTGTGTTTGTATACCAATCGCTCCAGCGGCCGTGCTCAGCTCCACAACACTCGGTCCTGCTCTGCTTTACACTACAGTAACGTTAATAACCGCATCCATGAACGTGATTTCGCCCGAGTCCTATTTTTCACCGGCTGTGAGGTGAAGATCACATGTCCCAAGATACTACGCTCACACTTAGGCGTCATCAAACTGCCAAATGTTATTTAACAAGAAAACCTTTTACAAAATGGTATTGGCTTTGGTTTTATGTAAGCCATAGCATGCCCAAAATAGTTGTTTTTTATTATTAAATCAACTTTAGCTGTTATTAGCAGGTCCTGACCCTGAGCACATGCTCTACACTTCCCCACAGTGGTAACCTCCAAAAACACTAACATAACACACACTTTTAAATACCAACATTTAACATTAAAAAGTCTCTCCATTTTCTCAACTTGTTAAAAATGCATAAAATAGCACTGTATTTAAACATGTACTCTCTGAATTCAGCCCCTTTGCAAAGCATGACTGGAAGTAAATGTCCAGTTTGTTCGGGTTACTTGATTGAATCATGTTATTTGAAATTAAAAACATTAAGTTATGTCAAAGAGTAAAGGGTTTATGTCAATATAACATGAAGCAGTTACATTTGAACCAGAAACCTAATATAATGGTGTTAAATCAAGATGAGTTACTTAAATAAAGTGAACAGCATCATGCAATATTTTTTATGAGTGTGGGCAGCACTGGGTAGTTCAAGGAACTTAGTTATAGGAACTAGCCACCATGGCGGTTCCCCCGAGAACTAAAAGTTCCCTTTCGGGGTTGCGTTCAGAACACTAGTAGGAACTCGGAAGTGATGTAAGTCACGCTTGTTGTTGTGACTTTATTATGATGGCGCTGAGAACGCCAGAGCTTCATTACTTTACGATCTGTTTAACAGTCCCATCTTAATACATTATTTGATAGAACTGTTATACAAAGAAACTATACAGCATATAAAAATAATTTGCATTTGCCGTGTGGTTGATGTCCAATGTCGCTAACTGAAAAGAAATACATAATCATGTTTTGCTTGGTCACGTCAAAGTTGCGTTGGATTTTCTCTTCAGAGTAAAAGTTGAGAGGTCCATCTATCACCGTTTCCCATGTTTGTAGAGTTTGTTTCTGGAGTGTACCATTGACTGTATAGGTGTGTACACAGCTTTTTTTTAAATGGCGGGTGCTGATGTTTTGTGCGTGTTCGGCCAATCTGCATACACTTTACATCATTGGTAGTTCCTGTTGTGCTGGCTTAGACCTTACTCTGAAGTACGAGCTAAATTAGTTCCCCCAAAAGGTGTTCCTAAAACTAAAATGGTTCCCAGTTCCTGTGGTGCGAACACGCCAAAAAGCGAGTACTTCCGTCATTAGTCATAGGAACTATGAAAAGGTTCCTCCGGTGCGAAAGCCCCTATTGTATTAATAGTTTTAGACCAAGCTTTAAAAAAGACACAAAAGTATGACAGAATGATCCGTGTCATATATCCCATGTTTTGGGGGGGTATGCAATAGGTTTTAGTTAAAAACAAACTGAGATATAGCTATAGCTAACTTGGCCGTTGGTCTTCTGTGCATGTCTGCACGTTTGTGTGAATTTATCAGTGGCACAGTTCACACCGACTCACACAGAAAAACACACAAGCTGTGAGAAATCAATACTTTCTTCTCTGATATGAATATATGGTCTGAACGGTTATGCTTAGGACTAAATTTCATATTTGAAATCAGACAACGACTATAGCAACTATAGCAATATATTCAATACAATAAATAGCAATCATTTCTATAGCAACCGGAGCTTCTAATGGCAGCTGCAGATAACTTTACTAATCTACGATTGGCTCTCTCATTTAGAAGGCGGGCTTATTTGTCATATTGGGGATTGCACTTTCTTCCATTCAAAGTCTTATGATAATACTTTGATTTGTTTTTCACCAAACCCTATCATAAACCCCTGGAACACTACGAATATACGCCGTGTGTCGCATGTGACTTTTCTGATACTTTCGCATCTTTAAAAAAAAAAACATTGATTCTGATAGCTAATCAATGCCATTATATGGACTATTGTGAGCAGGAATTTTGTATTTCTAAATTCATTTTGTAGTCTGAAATAGAAGGGCCTACGACATTAGAAAAACACCAAAGTGAATATATCCTGAAACCTGTTACCTGAATATTTCCAGTTAATATTTGCAGCAGATGATTTTACAGGGGTCAAGCTCCAACAATTACGAAAAAGGCACCATAAAAGTACCATACATTTTGTCCATATGACTTATGCACTGTATTCTTCTGAAGTCATGTATGCATATATACATTTAAATATGGTATGACAATTAGATCAGTCACGAGTACCAATGATGCTTGATGTCTTTGGTATTTAGACATATTTAGGAATACAGTGCATGAATTATATGCATGTTTTATCATTTTTGGAGCTTGACAGCATCTAAGAGAATCATTGTGCAAAACATCGACTTTTTTGTTATAAAGTTTTATTTTTTTATTTTTTTGTGAACTTTTCCTTTAACACCATATGAACACCCACAATGAGAAGCTGTTGATGAATTATTAATGCGAATCCAACTTATTCTTTTGTTTATTCCCAGACATAAAAGCTTGAGGCATTTTAACCAAGCATAGAAATATACATGTTCTGTTTTGTAACGATCTCATGATGATGGTTGTTTCAGCTCTGTGTGGTAAATTAATGGTACAATGATTTGATCACAGGGAGGTCGACGCGAGACTGGAGTTCTGGTCCTTATTCAGAAGAGACGGATCAGTCTGGAGAAAGCGATCCAAACCCAACCATCTCCACCGTGATCAGACCAGCCATGGCTCTCATCACCAGCATGCTGACGGCCTACACCTACATCACAGGTAAAAACACACACACACACACATCTGCGCTGGATCTCTGAATGCAAGCACTTAAGGACTATAGAGAAACTCAAAATATATATTCATTATTGAGTAGTCAGCTGATTCTTGTCTTAAAGAAATAATCTGTTTTTTTTTGTTGTTTTTTTACAATTTTACAAAGATCATATAAAAATGTTCTTATGCACTATGTAACCCAAAGCTATTCAAAGTGCATTAAGATTTTTTTTGTTTTTAAAACAAGCCTTTTCTGCTCACCAAGGCTGCATGTGTTTTTTTTTAAATACAGTAAAAACAGAAATATTGTGAAATATTATTATTATTATTATGTTTTCTTTTTGAACATATATTTTAAAATGTAATTTATTTCTGTGATGCAAAGCTGAATTTTCAGCATCATTACTCCAGTCTAATGTTTTAATATACAACTCAAACTGACCCTAACTGAATTCAAAACATCTCAGCACAAATCACACTATAAAAAAAATAATAAATAAAAAAAACAAGTATTTTTTTGCGTCCTATTGACATTTTTGATTAAAGTCAAGTCAACATCAACCAGTCGCTGATGACGTCATTACTGAACAATAAGCCTGAACCTCGAGCAGATACATAGCTTATAAAATGTCATTCTGGGTTTTTTGTTTACTTGTTTGCTATACACCCTGTCACACAGCAGCTTTTAGGCATTGTTCTGTCTTTTGTTAGAAGCAAGAAATGACAAGGAGACCACCCAGTTCACGCAATGCAAAGTCAATGGAGAGGGTCAGAACCCCCCAGTGTGGGCGTGGCCTAAAAGCACACCGTCTTATAGGCCATGATCAGCGAGTTGATTTCAAGCTTAAAGCATCATGACAGAGCATTAAAGTTGATTAGTCGACTATTTGGTGCAACCTCTGGTCCTTGCACCTGCCATGAAATTTGCTGGTCAAATTGACATCACAATCGTAATATATAATTCGTATGGCTTTTCAGCAACAACTCAGAGTGTCAAAACTTTGCAGGTGTGCTCATGACACTAAATGAGATATAGTCACAGAATTTCAAAGGTAAATTCTTAGGTTTCTGTCGGTTGTTTTTTCCGACAACTCTAATAATGTGTTCGGGTCAGACTGACCCGGAAAATAATATAAGCTCCAAGAAAGTAAATGGGTCCATTTTGATTTCATGTTGTCCTGAAAAGTGTCTTCTGTCTCCATCACAGAGCACCCGGAGGGATGTGCGCTGTATTTCATGTGCGGTGTGTGTGCCGGTCTGTTCCTCACACTCTTCGCGCTGGTGGTTCAGATATCCTGCCGTACGGACTGTAAACGTCGTCACAGCGTCGCTAAGAAGCGGCCGAGACCCACAGACTCTGACAGCGACACCAGTGACTCCGATTCTGACTGGGACTCGAGCTCAGACATCTCGGCCCGCCGGCACCGGCGCTTCGAGCGCACGCTCAACACCAACATCTTCACATCGGCGGAGGAGCTGGAACGAGCGCAGCGGCTGGAGGAGAGAGAGCGGATCATACGGGAAATCTGGATGAACGGACAGCCGGACGTCCCAGGAACGCGTAGCCTGAACCGTTATTATTAGAGCACGGCCTCTGATCGGACACATCCAGTTTAAAAGCTTCTATCGGGAGTTTCCTGAACGCTAAAGCGTTTGCCACGTGTGGCATTAAACTGCGCGTTTCCTTTGCAGTGGATATAAGCTCTTAGTTGTGGGATGCTTTATCCGTAACCTTCAGTATGCAGAGGTGAAAGGTCAAATTCTGCGTTCCCTCCAGTCGGATGTGGAAATATTCCTACTTGATGTCCAACATCTCGCAGTTGTGAATTTATGCAAGTTGGAAGTGTTGTTCTGCTCAGCTTCCAAGTAGGAAGTTGGACATTCCAGTTTTTAGTGCGGCTGAAGCTAAGGCTCATGGGAGATGTAGTTCATCTGAAACTGGCTCCAGGAGTCTATAGGCAGCTCTGAGAGGTGTGATAAGCTCTAAGCACTGTGATTGGTCCTTCACTCTGCCTGTCTAACAGTGAGGACCGCCTTCTGTAGGGAGAGGCGTCTCCAAATTAAGTGCCTTCCAGTTTGATCTAACAAAATACACACATACAGTGGGACTGAAGCGTATTTGGACACTTACAGATATTTGAATGTCATTGCATTAGCAAGCAAATATAACAAACCAGACTGCATTTGCAAAAAAGTATGCTAGAGCTTCATCATTGAGTGATCAAGAGTCACAAATCCATTTTTCAAGAACACTTTTAAATAAGATTGCATTAGTTAACATGAACTAACAAAGAAATATATTTTAAAGCATTTGTTAATCTCAGTTAATGTTTATTACTGATACATTATTTAAATAATTTAATGAAAAATTGATTTAATGAGGTAAAAAATCTTTAAAATATGTTAATATTATTGAATGGATCTGAGCGAATCTGAACTAACAATGCACGTTTGTTTTAATTAACTAACGTTAACCAGAATGAATAAATACTGTAACTTGTATTGCACATTGTTAGTTCATTTTAGTTAATGTATGGGACCTTATTGTAAAGTGTTACCCATATTTCATTTTTATCAAAGTGTCCTTATGCTTTATGCTTCTTTAAAATAAATGCAACATGGTTTGATATTTTACTATCAAATGCAATGACATTTGTACATTTTTAAGGGGGACTCAAGTGTCCAAATACATATATATATATCCGCTTTGATGAAATCTATTTTATATTTAAAAAGTTTTTGATACCACTATTTTTTTGGATGAATTATTTTTATACTGATTGCTCAGGGATGCAATCCAAGTGTTCTGTGTGTGATCTTCTATTTCTAAAGGAGATGAGAGACATGAGATGTTCCTGCATAGATGCAACCGTAGCCTCAAAGAGGTTTTTATAGGAACATCAGCGCCAGGCCTTAAACACAAAACACAGTTGAGCACTGACTTTATTCAACACTTTCTGTGTGTTACGACGGTGGTAAATGTGTTTCAGTTACATGACTCGAGGGCTCAGAAGTAATGCTGATGATACTAAACGATAAATAACTAACTTTACTTTCTTAAAAATAAAGGTTTTAAAAAAAAGTTCTGCAGGTAAATGGACCACCATTTTCCTTTCCTTTACTCAAAATGTTATGTACTGTGACTTTGAAATGTATAAATATGTAAATTAGACACCATCTTATTTAACTCTCTGGTGCTCTTCACACATTGTTAATAAATGACAATTTTTATTTTTATTTAAATGAAATTAATCTACTATATTTAAGTTCCTATTTTGGGTGGATTTTATGGTACTACATTATATGTATGCTGTAGTTATTATCTGTTTATTCACTTTTTGAGCATAAAATGAAATTTCCAACTTAAACTGTCATAAATCTTGCATGTTTTGGAGCACAGACGTAAGATGCTCTTTTTGGAGACGACACTTGGCAGTCATTGCTGAAGTGAAAAAAGTTTTTAAAGGTGAACTTAAGTTATGAAATTAATTTGATTTACTTTTTATATGAAATATGTATTTTTCAAATCATGTTTTACTCTAAAACTGCATGAAAATCAAAGCCATATCTAAACAAGTTGTGCTTCAAATTTGAGCTTGATATCTCAAAAACTGAGCTTTCAGTAAGATTTGGTTTTGCCGCAGTACCAAACGCTTCCACTAGAGGAAATTTGCTTCCCATTCATTTCCATTGTGCTCTTTTTTGACCACGATGAGTACAAGTGTGACCTTTAATGTCCATGTGTGTGTGTTCGCATAGCAAGTGCCAAAATCTTAACCAAGTTAAAAATTTGAAATAAACCACAATTTTACATTTTTCGGTCAAAAATAACCGAAGAGCACCAGAGTGTTAATATGCTTCAAAAATAAATATTTCAAATGTAAAAAATAATAAAATGTCTCATAAAGAAATACCTAAATTACCTACCAATGCCTAAAACTGGGGATCTAACTATAATTTAAAGATGTGACAGATCTTAATGGATTAATCTAACCAATAGAAAGATGCTGACAAAGCTGATATAAGTCATGTGTGGTAAAGCCTGTAGTCACCGTCCTCTCACTGAAACCTTTATTTTTAAGAGCCCATGCCCACACAGTGATCATTCTATAAGTAATATTTAAGGTTTTTATTTTCTTTACACTCAAACCATGAAGTGGCTCAACATTTGTCTGCATGTGGATTGTTTGTTTGCACCTGAGCTCTTGTAAAGCAGCAGGACGTTTATCGTTTACTGCTGTTGTTTTATTTTCCAGTAATATTTCAGCATGGCTTTTATAGGAATATCAGCTCATGTACAGAGCAGGACCTGTGGGAGGTTTTGTTTTGATTGTTATGGAGCTTTAAATAAACTGCATTGAATAAACTGAACTGAGAGCGCTACCTGTTGGTGAATGATTCACAAGACCATCAGGTCTAAAATGTGTTTACATCACTATGACAACCGCCAGTGTTTGTGGTCTCCATGGAGGCTGTAATATATGCAAACCTCCTCAGGGAAGAGCAGAAGTCCCATGAAAGAACAACTAATATCAACTTATTTTGGTTACTTGCCTTTTAATATAGATTAGGGTAATTAACCACAATGTCTTTAAATACAAGACACGGGCTTCCTTTCCTGCCAGGCAACACTTTTCGTGATATAACGGTAAGAAACTTTGACATATAAAGTTAGGTGCATATTAACTTTCAATTAAATTTAGCGGTTTTCTTGTGTAAAATTGTATTATGCATTTAAATCTTTATAAATGTGCTTAAATAATAATCTTTTTTTGTTTGATATTTGCTGCAAATTAACAAATTAATGTTTTTTTCAAGGAGCATTCTGCAAATCTATTTAGCAGATATGCTGATATTATATTGTTAAACATTGATTTAATCGTAATTTTTTCTGTGTGCTGTTGTCCAGAAATCCGCTTTCCACAGAGCTCAGACTCTTGATTTTAAGAACGGGTATGCCCTGCCCCGGCGGCCCGCGGTCGGCACTGGACAGGAGCCTCTGCTGTCGGTGAACATCAGTCACAGCGAGAGGAACCAGCTGATCAGTGACATCCCGAACCTGACCTACGGGACAGACACACACCGACACCCGCCGCTCCAACACACCCCGGCACACGCTGCTTATGACAAGAAGGTGAAGAGCCAGAGATCTGTCCATCTGTCTGTCTATGTGTCTGTCTATCTATATCTATCTGTCTGTCTGTCGTTCTGTCTGTCTATCTATCTATCTGTCTATCTGTCTGTCTGTCTATCTGTCTGTCTGCCTGCCTGCCTGCCTGCTGTTCTGTCTGTCTGTCTACCTGTCTACTGTTCTCTGTCTGTCTGCCTGTCTACTGTTCTCTGTCTGTCTGCCTGTCTACTGTTCTCTGTCTGTCTGTCTGTCTACTGTTCTCTGTCTGTCTGCCTGTCTACTGTTCTCTGTCTGTCTGCCTGTCTACTGTTCTCTGTCTGTCTGCCTGTCTACTGTTCTCTGTCTGTCTACTGTTCTGTCTGTCTGTCTGTCTACCTTTCTATGCATCTATCTATCTGTATATCTATCTATGTATTTATCTGTCTGTCTGAAACAGAACCTACCTCTCACCTTTTACTCTTTGACTTCCAGGTGCTCCGTTTCTACGGTTACTTCCAGCAGGAAGTGTTGCACTCCCCGGAAGAGCACTTTCGCATCCGTCCGGTGGTGATGTATTATCACTTGGAGGATGACAGCATGTGTGTGATCGAGCCACCGGTGGAAAATTCGGGAATTCCTCAGGGGAAACTGATCAAACGTCAGAGGCTGACCAAAAACCAGCGCGGAGAGCTTTACCACTGGAAAGACCTCAATGTTGGGATGGACATGAGTTTGTTTGGTACAGTCTACAGGATAACATACTGCGATCCCTTTACACAGGTACACACACTGACTCTAGACTGCTGCTTCTGATGATTTATTTTGACTGAACGTGTGTGTGTGTTTGTGTGTGTGTTTGTGTGTGTGTGGGTAGGAATTCATGGAGAGTCAGGGAATTGTACTAAATGAGTCGGAGTCCATTCCCAGTGACCCGTACACCACCCACCGCATTCAGACACAACAAACTCACACCACACCCTACGACCACAATCATCAGCTGGAGCGGTTCCTCGCCCTGGATCGACAGGTAAACAAACACACACACTCCTGTGTGTTCTGTTCGCCCACACGTGAATTCATTCTCTCGCTCATCATTTCTGTGTGTATTTCCAGGTGCTGCGTTTCTTTGCGCTTTGGGACGACTCGGACTCGCTCTACGGAGAGAAGCGGCCTGTAACGCTGCATTACTATCTTGTGGATGATTCTGTTGAGATCTGTGAACATCACAAGGCCAACAGCGGCCGGGACCCGTTCCCAGTGCTCCTCCACAGACAGAGGGTTCCCAAAAACATCAAACCAGCCTGTGGTGAGACCATAAACACACACAAGACACATTTATTTCCATAACACTTTTCACAATACACATTACAGCATCCATCCATCCATAGTATATAGAGCTGTGCGATAAAAAAACAAAGTTCGGTCATGAAACTCTTGATGGCGTAGGCAGATAGGTCCTTAAAGGGATAGTTCACCCAAAAATGAAATCATGGTTATGAATCAGTAAATCGATTCATGATTCGGATCGCCAATGTCACGTGATCTCAGCAGTTTGACACTCGATACGAATCATGACTCGATACGCTGATTCATAACGGTTTAAAGCTTTGTTTTGAATTCAGCCCATCACTATATAAGTTGTTATTTTGTTTTTTTGCGCACAAAAACTATTTCGTGGCTTCATGAAATGATTGTAGAGCCGCTGTAGTGAGATGGGCTTTGTAGCGACGTCTTAAGTGCCTTTATGGGTCTTGAGAGAGGAAATGACATTGGTGTCAACGAAAGCCTTAATGAGCCATCGGATTTCAACACTAATATCTTCATCTGTGTCTGAAGATGAACAGAGGTCTTACGACGAATGACATTAGGGTAAGTAATTAAGGGGGGGGGGGGGGGACACTCAGTTTCAGTCAATCTCATGTCAATCTTGAGTACCTATAGAGTAGTATTGCATCCTTCATATCTCCGAAAAGTCTTTAGTTTTATTATATTTATAAAAGAAATATGGGCTGTACCGAGTCTTTCCGGAAAAAAACGAGCGGCTGGAGGCGTATCGTGTGGGCGGAGCTAAAGAATGACGAGCGCAAAACGGTGACTTCCTCAAGCGTGGAGAAACCCATTGCTATCGATTTCAGCTAATAGATATATGATCCAGAATCATTCGGAGGCTGAAATAAATTGAACAGGAGAAACAGCAACAGTAGGACGTCCGTCTCTGTGGTATGGACTGTATTTAGTGGCCTGTCAACATTTGTGTGTGTTTACTCGCAGTTTATGAGGACATGATTCGGTTTATGGACTATTGTATGCGACTAAACCTTAGCAGTAGCAAGCAAAACGGTTTTGCACGTCAGACTAGTGTAACGTTATCCATAGAACAACAATAGAGTCCGTTAGCGCATTTGAATGACGAAGCACGAGATCGTGTCGTTTTTCTGATGTTTACTCACGCGGCGATAGCCAACAGCACAGACATTTGAAGCAGCTTTACTCACCGGCTGCTTCCAAAGCAGGACCGAACCTTTATCGCTGGGACCGCTCCGTCAAAAACACACTTCTTTGGTATGATTTGGTGAAGTCCTGACAGCAGTGAACGGTGGAGATCCACTTTGGGGCGCGACTGAAGCGATGTTGTGAAGCTTCCCGTCATTTCTGCGTTCAAATCGGTTCAAATGCAGCGCTGCCTTCCCAGAATGCTGTGCTGTTGAAGTCGCTTGATGTCACAGATAGGAATAAAGTGGAGCGGGGCGCGAGTGTATGGGCGTGCATTTCCTCTCTCGCTCTAGTCTCGCCCGCGCGCACCCTACCGGGAGAAGAGCCCGTACGGCCCATACAAGGACCTTACGCTTTAGTAACGTCAAGCCGAGCCATACTCGAAAAAAACTCTCCGAAACTTGTGAGAAACCGGAAGGAGTATTTTTGACACAGAAATACTCCATCAAACGTCCAACATTAGTTTTTGAAACTTTGACTATGTTTAGGATGGGAATCCAAGCCTTTAACAGTGTAAAAAGCTCAGTATGCATGAAACAACATTTCACCCCAGAGACAAACCTACTTCAGTTTTGTTGCTTTTTATGTTTATAGAAGTCTGGACACAATAAATAACAGTTGATATTTCACATGAGGGCATAATCAGCACAGAATCCTCAAAGTTCTCTCTCTCTCTTGATTCAGAGCCATTCCCCAGCAGTGTTCTGGAAGTTTCCCCTCATGATGTGGAGGAGTATTTCTCTCCTCAAGACTTCAGGGTCGGTGAGGAGGTCATGCTGATGGGGAGGCGCTTCCTGCTGTATGACTGTGACAACTTCACCCGGAAATACTTTGAACAGAATCACCCCGACATCTTGCTCAAACCGCTTACTGTTGACACTAGAACACCAAAAGACATCAAGAGGGTCAGATACATACTAATCTCATTTTAATTGAAAGTTAAATTACATTGTAAGCAAACGGCATGTCTTTTCAAATGATTTATCTGGTACTTTCCACAAAGAGGGTACTATGAAGGTAAATTGATGCCATATAGAATTGCAAGCGTAGGGTAAGATTTGTGAAAGTGTACATAAGATTGCAAGCGTAAATTAAATTTGCATGCACAAGATAAGTTTTGCAAAGGTGTAAATTGCCTTTCAAGTGTAAGAAAAAAATATTTGCAGCATTTTACTGTTTTCATAAGTGTAATTCATGTATTGTGAAACTGCAGCTTCATGTTAACGCAAAATAAATATGATCTGTATTCTTCTGACTTCCATTTTTCTGCGCTTACCCTTTTGACACGTTTATTTCGCCAAAATACGGCCAAAAGCATTGCACGCCTGTGAACATCGATTTGCAAGCGGAAAAAACAGAGTCAGGAACTGCGAAATAGATTGAGTGTGTAAAACCAACCTTTGTGTAAAAAAAATAAACTGTTGCAACTGTCTAAATGACTTGTTGTGTGCGTAGGGCAAAAAGGCTCCCGAAATAAACCGATTTGCACAGTTCCGTCTTTCTTTTAGCTGCGCTTACAGTTTTGGCACGATTCTGTCACTGACTGAGTTTATCAAGCGCGAGGAGGAAGGCGGGTCCACCTTCTTCTGGAGCCAATCAAATGAGCTGCTCGATTTACTCTTATCTGATTGGTTCAACCAAGTTGGTTCAAACCTCAGACACCAGAACACATCTTTATCTTCATTTTACTTTTAATGCACAAATACATATAAACAAACAAACAAACAAACAAACAAACAAATAAATAACGATTGCTAAATAAGCTGTGCATTTTAGACGTATGTTTTCATCCTGAATTTCGAGCTGGTGTAGTCATTGGTTTGGAATTGTGTGTGTATATATATATATATATATATATATATATATATATATATATATATATACACCACTGAGCTGATGTTAAACTTCACAATCAAAACATTTCTTTCCCATTCTTTAATAGCCATGTAACAATACCATTCTGAATAATTTTTTCAGACCACATTTCATGGTATTTAACAATCAATTATATATTTTGAAACATCGTTCTGGTCACTGTCAATATTGATTCTGATTAGTGATCGTGTAGTTGTGTAGACAGATCAAGCTATTATATAGTTAGTATGAAAAAGGAAATATTTTCTCTTTGTCCAGATTTGACTGTAGGATAATACAAAACTGATACTTCAAATCAATATAAAACTCAACTTTGACAAAGAGTAGCCTTTTATAATGATTCATATATATATAAAACAAGGAATACACAGCCATACAGTAGGGATATACCGCCATCTAGAGGTTAAACGATGGCATTACAGATGATAAATGGTGCATAATTTAGAGGTACCCTTAAAATACATGTTAAAGGAAAACATATTTTTGTTATTATGAACTAATTTTAGCAAAATACTACTACTACTACTAATAATAATAGTTTTGGAATCGCCTCTGATCAGTAGTCAGGTGATATTATGCATGCAGTGCAAATACTAGGTCTACTTTTAGCAGCATCAAGATTACAAACTTATATCTGGCAGGATGATGATGATGACGATGATGATGATGATGATACATGCACTGAATTCACATAAATTTTCTTTCTCAACACACCAGCTCAGAATTCAGGATTGAAACATATAAGTCTTAAACCTAATGGTGCACAGATTGTTAAGCAATTGTGCTTTATTTATTTATGTATTATTTATTTATTTGTTTGTTTGTTTGTTTGTTTGTTTATATGTATTTGTGCATTAAAAGTAAAATGAAGATAAAGATGTGTTCTGGTGTCTGAGGTTTGAACCAACTTGGTTGAACCAATCAGATAAGAGTAAATCGAGCAGCTCATTTGATTGGCTCCAGAAGAAGGTGGACCCGCCTTCCTCCTCGCGCTTGATAAACTCAGTCAGTGACAGAATCGTGCCAAAACTGTAAGCGCAGCTAAAAGAAAGACGGAACTGTGCAAATCGGTTTATTTCGGGAGCCTTTTTGCCCTACGCACACAACAAGTCATTTAGACAGTTGCAACAGTTTATTTTTTTTACACAAAGGTTGGTTTTACACACTCAATCTATTTCGCAGTTCCTGACTCTGTTTTTTCCGCTTGCAAATCGATGTTCACAGGCGTGCAATGCTTTTGGCCGTATTTTGGCGAAATAAACGTGTCAAAAGGGTAAGCGCAGAAAAATGGAAGTCAGAAGAATACAGATCATATTTATTTTGCGTTAACATGAAGCTGCAGTTTCACAATACATGAATTACACTTATGAAAACAGTAAAATGCTGCAAATATTTTTTTCTTACACTTGAAAGGCAATTTACACCTTTGCAAAACTTATCTTGTGCATGCAAATTTAATTTACGCTTGCAATCTTATGTACACTTTCACAAATCTTACCCTACGCTTGCAATTCTATATGGCATCAATTTACCTTCATAGGGTACACCCATGTTCTTTCCTGCACACAGTTATCTTGGACTATCCTGACATCTAGTGGTGTGAATGAAGCATCAGGCAAATGTTTTTAGTTAGCCTTGCCATTTCAGAAATACAACATTCAGAGTTGGCTATGATCATTAATGTATAATGCCACTCATCTTTTCAACGATGGTCTGAATGATTTATTAGTGAATCGGTCTTCTTTCAAATAAATCAATAAATAATTAACATATATTATTAACAAATGTAAATTGTATTATTTAATGTTAGATCATTTTTTTAAATATAACAAAATGTTGCAAATATTGACAAACATTATAGAAAATGTTAAATCAATTTTTTAACTTATTATTTTCTGAAAAAGAGACGAAAAGGCCTATTTTTGTACCCTATTCATGGAAAATTACCTTATATGTTCTTTTACCGTTTGTGAGGTAAATAATGTGTTTAATTTTCATTTCCTCCATCTGTTCATTCATGTGTTATCTGAACACGCATGCGCATGTTTTTATGGCAGTGGTAATGACGTGTCCTGATGTCACGCAGGTAATTCCTCCGTATAACGGCTTCGGGTCTCTGGAGGACTCATTACAGAACTGTCTGTCTCTGGTTCCTGAACCGCCCAAGAAAGATGTGATCAAACTGCTGGAGAACGACCTTAAAGTCCTGCGTTACGCCGCACGGCTGGTGAGAATACACCTCATTTGCATAATCTCCTAACTGAATATTGTGCTGAAACAACCGTGTTGAGTCCGTGAGCGTTGCAAATTTGTCCGTGATTTTGTCTGGAATACTCGATTCTGAAAAATAAGAGAACCCACAGAACATAAAGGATAGTAGATCCAAAGATGAAAATCCTTATATATGATTATCATTGTGTGGCTCCAAAACCATTAGGCTACGCGTTCGTTAATCTGAATCTGAACACAAATTATGACATTTTTTATGAGTTCTGAGATTTCTGATCCTCTATTGAAAGTCTATTTACCCCAAACTTTGACGGTTCAGTAGGCTATGTTCATGACTAAAGAGTTAGTCAAATAAATCTATATGAATGGAGCAGTTTAATCCAAGTCTTCTGAAGAGACCCGATCCGGCTTTATTGTAAACTTCATTGCGACTTTAAAGGGATAGTTCTCTCAAAAAATATATTTTGTCATCATTTACTCTCCCTCATGCCATTCCAAACCTGTTTGAGTTTCTTTCTTCTGTTAAACACAAAAGAAGATGTTTTAAAGAATGTTGCTAATCAAACAATTGATGGTAGCCATTGACTTCCATAATATAAAAAATACCATGCAAGTGGATGACTATTGTCAAATGTCCCGTTTCCAACCTTCTTTAAAATATCTTCTTTTGTGTTGAGCAGAAGAAAGAAACTCGTACAGGTTTGGAAATTGGAATAACTTGAGGGTGAGTGACAAGTTATGACAAAATGTACATTTTTGGGTGAACTATCCCTTTAATGGCTAGCTAATGTTGCTGCTGTGTTGGTATTGTTGCTAGGCCAGTTGTTTTGTACAATGTCTTTTTTGGCTGAAGATTTTGATCAATATAGAAATCTTTATCAGTAGTTCATGTCCACATTATTATTTATTTATTTAAGTAGCTTTCGCTTGCTTCAGGTCCTGTTCATCACATCAAGGTTTATTTTGAAACAATGACTACATTATTTCTTATCTTATTTCGTATATATATATCAACGTTATCATCCTCCCTAGGATTCCCAGAGTCCCCTGGATGAGGGACGACGGTTCATTCTGTCTTACTACCTGTCTGATGACATGATCAGCATCTTTGAGAAATCCACGCGTAATTCTGGCATCATCGGAGGAAAATTCCTAGAGAAGACTCGTGTCCCAAAACCAGGAAGTACAGTGGAAAACCCGGAATACTACGGACCAGCAGACTTCTCTATTGGAGCTACTGTGGAAGGTATCGATCAGAGACATGACTTCCTCCTGGGAATCAGCACACTTTTTTTCTAATGCCGATGCGTTCTCCTCCGCAGTGTTCGGCCATCGGTTTGTCCTGACGAATGCTGATCGTTACGTGTTAAGTTATCTGGAGTCACTGTCCCAGCACATCCCTGAACACACACTGTCTTCACTGAGACAGAAGTTTGTGGTCGATCAGTCTTCAGAACAGGACGAGCAACATAAAGGTAAAAAATGTGTGATTGCTGTGGGTTTGCAACTACAGCCTTTCGGTTACATATTCAAGATCTTTAGCCAAGATCCAGTGAAAGGGGAAATGATTAAGACTAAAGTCTTATTGAATGTTTCTCTTCACAGCGGAGGCTGATGGAGCTCCAGTCCTCCTCCAGAGCTGAAACCTGGTGAGCAGTCCTTTCCAGTATAATGCTACAAAAGTACCCACAGATATTATCTATAAAAAATTGTTTGTGCCTTTAGATGTTGAGATTTTCCTTGCCTTGTGATGCAATAAAGGCACAGAGTAAAACGAGCATCTGTATAATGATTTAGTATTATTGGGACTCTTTTGCCGGTATTTCACAAAAGCTGTTTAGAACATGTCCACGTCTTATTTCACACACAAGAAAAAAAAAGTTTTACTCATGAACCTTGGACTGGATTCATGACAAACTCAAGACAAAAGTTCCTAAGATAAAAGTGTAGTTTTTGTAAGATACTTTTTTTTAATTAAGTACGAAATATTTTCTTAAGAACATCTTTTTTCTTAATAAAAGTATAGACTTATATGTTTTATTACACAACTGCCTAAAAACACTAAGATAACATAAACTATTTTAAATACCAACTTTAACAGGTCTGCCATATTATCTTTAAAAAAATGCAGAAAATAACACTTTATTTCAACATGTAGTCTCCTCCTCCAGCCCAAGGGTACACTGTTGCCAAAAGTATTGGGACACCCCTTGAATCATTGAGTTCAGGTGTTCAATCAGTTCCATGGCCACAGGAGGATAAATCAAGCACTAGGCATGCAGACGCTTCTACACACATTAGTGAAAGAATGGGTCGCTCTCAGGAGCTAAGTGAACTCAAGCGTGGTACCGTCATAGGTTGCCACCTGTGCAATAAGTCCATTCGACCAACAGTTAGTGGTATTATAACAAAGTGGAAGCAATTTGAACAACACGAAATAGGCCACGTAAAATCAGAGTAGGGTCAGGGCATGCTGAGGCACACAGTGCGCAGATGTCGCCAACTTTCTGCTTTTCAGGGGATGGGCTTGGCCCCTTAGTTCCAGTGAAAGGAACTCCTAATGCTTCAGCATACCAAGACATTTTGGACAATTTCATGCTCCCACAGTTTGGGGACGGCTCCTTTCTGTTCCAACATGACTGCGCACCAGTGCACAAAGCGTCGGTCCATAAAGACATGAATGAGTGAGTTTGGTGTGGAGGAACTTGACTGGCCTGCACAGAGTCCTGACCTCAACCTGATAGAACAGCTTTGGGATGAATTAGAGCGGAGACTGAGAGCCAGACCTTCTCGTCCAACATCAGTGTCTGACCTCACAAATGAGCTTCTAGGAGAATGGTCAAAAATTCCCATAAACACACTCCTAAACCTTGAGGAACGCGAACCCAGAAGAGTTGAAGCTATTATAGCTGCAAACGGTGGGCCAACTCCATATTAAACCCTACGGACTAAGAATAGGATGCCATTGTGCATGTACACAAGTCCCAAAACATTTGGTAATAGTGTATATACACATGCACACATTTTCTGTTCCTAAAAGAAAGTGTCCAGGCAGGATTTTTTTTATATTTATAAAATATCTGTATCACTGACTTTATTGATATTTTTGCTTTACAGAAATAAGGCTTCTTTTATAAACAGTAAGATTTCTTTGGATTGAAAATGCTTTCATGCAAAACGATATTTATATATATATACAATTTTAAGTATAAAGCTGTCGTTTTCAGTATATGCTGTTTTTTTTATTTTAAAAAGTATGATGAAGTGATGATGAAGTATCAATGAAAAAAAGAAATCCTAATAAATAGGCTCCTTTTATTTATTTTCTCTTGAAATGTGACATTTTTCATAAGAGTTACTAAATGTGAATTCTTTTCTGTCTGCCATTTCATCATCAGTGTATATGATTAAATAAACAATGAAGTAAATAAAACATAAAAAGGTTGAAATGTTTCTGCAAAGACAGAAAACCCAAAACAATGTAACTATTCAAAAAGGTTCAATATTTATAAAGCATCGTCATATACAATCAAATATCAAACTGCATAAACGTACAAAGCAGAAACTCCATAAATGCTCATTACAGGAGTGAGTGAGTTTGCTCTGATTCAGGGTCAGTTCACTACAACACTTGTTCCTACCTCACACCGGACAGAAAAAAAAAACATGGATTTTTCTTTGCCGGTTCTTTTTGGATTGTCATGTAAATCTTGTTCATTACAAACTTAGAATGTGAAGTCTCACGATAACACCTTTAATTCAAATCATCTAAACGAGTGTCCTTTCTAGGCCACCGTAGTCGCCACTTTTGTACCTCAAGACATGCAGATGCAGAAAAACAAACTAACCTCAAAACAGCGCTTTAATAAAGAAAGACTGAGTGAAGTTTAGAAAACATATGTAGAAAGAAATAACATGAATACTGAAACTGGAAAGAAGTTGAGAGCCTGTCGAGGGTCCTGTTGTCAGTTCCTTGGAGAAACGCCACATGCACTTCTCTTGATGTGGAAACAGGAAGCAGCAGGCAGATGATGGGTTTCCTGTTCCTGTGCCCTCGATGTGCGGAGACCTTCTGCTGGAATGAGCTGAAGTTTATGGTGCTTTGATCTTCTTGAGACGAGGAGATGTTCCGTTCTCTGCTTTAATGAGTCCGTTCTCATGATGACCGACTGCAGAACACAAACACAGCTCGTGTTAGAGAAGAAAAATGCATCACTGAACACCAAACAACGTCACGTGCGTAACCGAAGACATCAGACCTACAAAACCAGTGTTTGTCATTCTGTGTGTCACATTTGGCTCACACACACACAATAAAAGATTATTATTACCCAGAGGCCAGGAAAAGTTCACCTAGAAACAAAAAAAATAATATCTAAACTATTCACAAAAGCTGTGTGTGAGGAATAGACCAACAGTTCAGCCAAGCTTTTAACTGTTATGTGTTGTTTGATTGTTTGTATTAATCTATATTTTTACTTGTTAATCTTTTTTTCCCCTTTTCCATTGTTCCACTGAGATTTTTCGGAATGAAAAGTGCGTTATAAATAAAATCTATTATTATTTATTATAAATATCTGCAGTAGCTTGGGCCAATGTGCATATGCAATGCGATACATCACCACTGGTTAAAACAGTATGCATGAGTAATTCATAACTTTTTTGGATGAACTAACTCTAAAGCTTAAGGCTCTGATATACTTCTGATGTGACTTAGGACATAGGCCATGTTCACACAGCAGCAGAACGGTGAACAGTCCTGTATTTGGGTCCTTCATACACTGTAATAAATGACGTGATTAATAAGTAATGACAACATGTTTTTACATTGTTTTAACTCATCAAAATTTGTTAAGCAATTTTCTACTCAAGTTATACAAGGCTCTAATTTGAAGTCAGTTTAATGTCATTTAAGTTTAAATAACTTAACTGTACACTGTATTAAAGAAAAAAGTTGCTGCCTTAAATTTAATTACAAATCAACTTGGATGTGTATGTTCACACACATGCGGTTGTCAATCCAAAAAACTGACAGCGTGAATGTAAGCGAAACCAGACCAAAACCAAGGTAGTTTCTGGAGTTTGAACCAGCTTGCCAAAGTGAACTTTGAAGAAAACCAGCTGAAGGGAACTTAACACCTTTGACCTACCATTGGTCAGTGGTGATTATGTAACAGAGCGGTGTGGCTCTGGGGCTCCACCTTTTTCCTCTCTTTTAAAAAAATATATATAAAAATGTAAAAAAATATATTGTTCTATGTATTTAAAAATATATATATAATAAAGTCCATTTATACACTTTTTAACCCTTGTGGACATTTTTCGTCTTTTTCAGTTTTGTTTTTTTGATAACTACATACATTTTGGCACAGATGTGTATTTTTAATGGAATTTAACCATTTCACCACCAGTTCCTTAAAAAAATAAAATAATAATAATATTTTGCACTAGGTACACAAAATAGTTCCTCTTTGCACTGTTTGGACAAAAATGTCCCCATTGAAACCCAATGTAACTAGTGTGTAACTAGTGCGGTGCAACTTAGACTGAGCACGTACCCGAATCTCGTTTCAGCGTGCGCTGCATCTGTTGTTTAGCGGCCGCTCTCTTCCGGGCCGCCTGCTCCAATCTCAGCTCGCGTGTTCGGCTCAGCTGGAAACGGAAGAACTTCCAGAGCAGCCATGATTGAGTGAAACACACCAGGAACAACACCAGCAGCCTGCGTGACAAACACACACACACACACACACAGCATTAGTCATGTCGTGATGTACTGAACTACATTGAGTGTGAATGTCCGTCTCACCTGATAGAAAGTGTGTTGAAGTTTCCAGTCTCCAAATCAAGCATCTGGTTTTCAGAACGAGCCAAACCGAAGCCGACAGCCAGGAACATCAGAGTCAGAGTGATCATACGGGTCAGGACGAAGCCAATGGACCACATCTCAAACCTACACACACACACACACACACACACAGTTGCTGTTATATAGAGAGATTATGATATACACTACCGTCCAAGGTTTCAGATCAGCTTATAATTTTAAAATACGTCTTTTTTGCTCACCAAGGTTGTATTTATTTGATCAAAAATACAGGTAAAAACAGTATATTGTGTGAAATATTACAATTTAAAAACTTCAACTTTTCAATATATTCCTTAGATGGTAAAGCTGAATGTTCAGCATCATTACTCCAGTCTTCAGTGTCACATAATCCTTCAGAAATCATTCTAATTTAAGGATTTGCTGCTCAAGAAACATTTATTATGATAAAAATATATAATTAGAAAATATATTTATGAATAACTGCAACACATTCTCTTCTCAGGATTCTTTGATTGACAGTTAGCATTAAATTCTGCTAATCAATTTAATGCATCCTTGTGGAATGTATTAATATCTTTAAAGCTACACTGTGTAACTTTTTTAGTTTATTCTTAGCCAAAAACACTCAGTTCTTTCAAAAATATATGTGCTCATTAATGTATTTACTTCTTTCGAGTAATAAAGTATTCTGGTAAGTTTATAATATGCCATTGAAAATACACACGGGTGAGGGGTTCGAATGCCGGTCGCCATGTTGCCCCTCCATCTTGAAAGTACATTAGCCAAAGAGGGACATACCCGTAAATTCAAGCTTCGCCTTTCGCGTTTTAACACTCGATGGCACCGTGTCGAATGTGAAGAGGGGGATTGCCTTGTTAATCTTGAACTAAATCGGCCACCGTAGGAGTTTAAACGAAATCGGAATTGAGAGGAACAGAAACTATTATTCAATGGATGGTCATATACCTTTACACCGCTAGATGGGGGAAAATCTCTCACAGTGTAGCTTTAAAAATATTTTGAATGATGATATTTTATGAAACTAAAGCATGAGGGAGTTCGGCTCACATTTTGTGGTGGTTTTCATCGATGAAGTAGAACAGTCGAGACAGATGAAAGCCCATCTCAGAAATATACTGCAGAAACAACAGAACCAGCCCGACCCGTGTCAAGCTAAAGAGGGATGAAAAACACATATTTAATTAATCGTTCTTCATGCAAATATCTGATATACAGCAAAAAAATATTAAAATATTTTGAATAAACAGAATATATATATATTTTTTTAAATGTTTGTTTTTTAGGGCACACGTAAACATCCATTTATACAAAGATCTCTCTCGCTATATGTAGAGTGAATAGAATAAATAGCCAATAAATATAATATTATAATGCCTTTCTACGAAAGCACTTATTGTAAATGATATGATCATAACCTAGATGTGCTGTGTTTCACAGAAACCTGGCTGTAATTAATTATAATTCAATATTACTCAAAAGGTTTATTTTCAAGTATAACTCTTTTGAAGTGATGGTGGTTTATGTAACGCAATCTAGTGTAAGTGATGAATCCTGTTTGACATGTCTGCTGACTACTGTATATTGGCCACCATACAGACTTTATCAAAGAATTTGCTGATTTTCTATGGAAATGAATTGTAGGTGATTTTAATATTCATGTAGATAATGAAAAAGATGCACTGAGATTGGCACTTATTGACATTCTAAACAACACGTGTCACTCATTGTCATAATCATACTTAAGGTCAGCACTTCAGACACGGTTGCTCCTTCGCACCATATAACAAGCACAACGCGGTATAACAAGCACACTCCCATCCCCCAAAAAAATGGAGAGTAGCTGGAAGAAAACAAAACTAGAGGCATTTCGCATTTTGTGGAAGGACAGCGTTACTGCATACAGAAAGGCCTTAAATTGATAGATCTTACTTTTCAACTCTCTTAGAAGAGAACATACACAACTCAAGGTATTTACTTGATGCAGTGGCTAAATCAACCAGAAATCACGCTTTAACTTCAGTTGTTGTCAAACAGCACAGGAGTAATGACTGACTTTCTTTACTTGAAAGATTGATCGTATTAGAGAGAACATCATAACAATGCAACCGCCTAGTACAGTATCGCATCAGACAGTGCACTGCAGTGTCCCTGAGGAAAAATTCCATTCATTCCTTGTGATAGGAGAGGAAGAATTGTCTAAACACGTTAAATCATCAAAAACAACAACACGTGTGCTCAACCCTATACCGACTAAGCTACTGAAAGAAAAGCTTCCAGAGATCATAGATTAACTTCTTAATATCATTAATTTACCTTTATCCTTAGGATATAAGTTAAGCTGGCTATTATTAAACCACTTATTAAAAAATACAACTTGATCCAAGAGAATTACAGGCCAATCTCGATTCTAACCTTCCTGTCAAAAATACTAGAAAAGGCATATTAATATCAGTAACTATGTTTCTTTTTAGAAAGACATGTTATCCGAGTATTTCCAGTCAGGATTTAGACTGTATCACAGTACTGAGACAAACGATTTGCCTTTGAGAGATACAAAGATCCAGTAACACTAGTGCTGCATTCGATACTATTGACAACAGCATTCTTTTGAATAGACTCGAAAATTAAGTTAGCATTAGTGGAATTGCATTGGTATGGCTCAAATCATACTTTTCTGACCAGTATCAATTTGTGGCAATAAATGAAGAGGTGGCATATCGATCACATGTTCAGTATGGAGTATCACAATGCTCAGAACTAAGATGGTTGCTTTTCACCCTGTATGTGCTTACCCTTGGGAGAACTCATTTGGAAGCAAGTCTTCGTCGTCAGTTAGGAACCTGGGTGTGATGCCTCTTTTATACCAATCTTTGATTTGAAATCCACATTTCTAGCATTTGTAAAACTGCATGCATCTAAATTACAACATATGCGCTCAATGACAAATGCAGAAAGGTGACCTCAAGGCTAGATTATTGTAATATTCTGCTAGGTGGTTGCTCTGCACGCCTAATAAACAAACTCCAGCTGGTCCAAAATGCAGCAGAAATTCTGGCCAGTTGATAACAAAATAAAGAATATCAAAATCAACAGCAGGTGGTAGACCCTTTTCCTGTTTATGACTCAAACTCTGGAACAGTCTTTCTAGTCTTGTTCAGAAAGCAGACACACTGAGAGTTTAAAATATAGACTCAAAATGCATCTCTAACCTGCCATACCCAACACATTATCACATTTCTATAATTCACATCCATTTAAAGGTGCACTATGCAACTTTCCGTCCACTAGAGTTTGCCTATTCTAAACAAAGGCGTAGTTTGATGACGCAAAGTTTGAGCGCAGCATCTTGGGACATGTGATCTTCACTTCACAGCCGGTGGAAAATAGGACTCGGGCAGAAATCACGTTCATGCATGTGGTTTAGGGCTGCACGTTTTCAAGTTTTTCATTAACCGTTAACCGAGGCCCTTAGCGGTCAATACTCGGTTAACCATAGTGTGCGTCAGGGTTATTTTTAGCTTATTAATTTGACCATCTCCGTAGTGAACGCGCCTATATAGAGAAATGCACATCATGGATTACAAAATCAGAGAGTAGCCTATTTCTTTTCGTTTTAAATTGTTAAAAGACATTTCAAGTTTCTTAAGATCTATTTCATGTCTGCGAGGCGTACGCTGAGTTTCGTTAAATTAGGATGAGATGCGCTCCAGTTCACGAGCAATGCAAGTGGCCGCGAGGGCGCCTGCACGATTAGAGCATGTAACGTTAGTAAAATATGCAGCCGAGAATGATTCACACAGACAGCGTTTGACTCGCGCGGCGGAGCCTCTCCCGGCAGAGAGTTCAAGCATCTGTGGACTCGTCCCTTCAGCTCTGGCCATCTTGCTTTCAGTCCGCGATTAGCTATTTTTTTGTTTTCTTTATTACAGTTAAAGTAACGTCTGCTTTTCTCTAGTCATTCACAAGTTTCTCACTTCAAACGTTCTTTCTTCTGATCCGTTATGCACAGCGCGCGCGGCTCCCGCTCTGCTTCTGCCCTAATGGGACTTTTAGTCCAGTGCGACGTATGCTATTTTCCTCTTCATGACGCATATTTTGACTGATGCGACTCATACTCCGGAGCAACTTATAGCCTGAAAAATGCGGTAAGCACTCCATTGCAATACTTGCATTTTGCCCCGTCACTCTCATTTTTAAAGTGCTCCCACGCTTTCTTCTTTTTGTGGATATTACAAATGTCTGGCAGCGCTCTGGCGGTCTCTAGGGGTGCAAACATATATTACAACTAAATTCAAAGCACGTCATTGAAGCCACTTAACCGAGCAAAATGTTTCACTCGGTTACGCAATTTTTAACGGTTAATCGGTCAATCGGTTAACCATGGACACCCCTAATGTGGTTATTAACGTTACTGTAGTGTAAAGCAGAGCAGGGCCGAGTGTTGTGGAGCTGAGCACAGCCGCTGGAGCGATTGTTACACAAATACCCGCCTCGTGAACACCGGGGCTTTCATTATGACGGGACGGGACACCTTCGCCGGGCGCCTGCATTATTCCGCTCTTCCGGTTATGATTATAAGGTAAAGCAGCTCTGTTGATCATATTAGATACATTTAAGTGTGTTGAAAATGATGTTATGACGTTACTCTGTGCGTTCACTTGTTCACACTGCTAAGAGTAAAGCGCTTCTGCCAAATATAACCCGAAACCGAGGGTAACGCAGATATGACGCAATTGACAGGCGACTTCCTCAGACGCTATGCTGAAACGTCCCATCCTTAGTTAAAATAGGAATTTTCTTACAATTTACAAATAGTTGGAAATATTTGGGATATTGTAGGTACTCAACTGAACAAAATATATAACACTGGCCTAGTGGTTTTTGGATATTTTACTGCAAAAATACTACATAGTGCAGCTTTAAGGATTTTTAGGCTGCATTAACTAGGTCAACCAGAACAAGGATCACTTCCCATCACACCCAATGTACTTGTTACATGGTAAAAATGGCATCTACACCATTATATCAGTCTCTCGGTTTATCCCAAGGTTACCATAGTCATCCGTATCCAGATCAGATGGTAGACCTGCACTTAGACACGATTCCCTGAACGTCAGCAGAGATCCTGTCAACTAGACAGTCCCCTGCGAAAGCCTCATCGACCACGACAGCCACTGGTACAGATCCTCAGCAAACGCCACAAAAACCAGACTGGCGTGATAAATCTGATCTTCAACCAAAAGGAACTGGATGAAATATTAGAATGATACCGATCCACAACCTGATTTATGACTTGTGATGCTGCCTGAATCATAATCACACCAGGATCGTTAACCAGAGGAAAACTGGCCCCCCAAAACTGAGCCTGGTTTCTCACCCCAATTTTTTTTCCCCTCCATTCTGTCACCTGATGAAGTTTGGGTTTCTTGCCACTGTTGCGTCTGGCTTGCTTAGTTGGGGACACTTAATATTCAAAAATATTATTTTCTGCAGAACTGCTTTATAGATAATTAACTAATTCAATAATTGATGATCTTCCCAAGGAAACTGAATCAACACTAAACTGATTTCAGCTGAACAATGACACAGCCTCTGTTTGCATCATTCCTGTTAATCACTGTAAGGCTGCTTTGAAATCTATATAGTATAAAATGCTATATAAATAAAGGTGACTTGCCTTTAAAAGTCAATCCAGCTATTTTATTTATTTATTAGTTTTCATGCGTGAGCACATCTATGATTGATGACTTACTTCAACAGATACGCAGCCAGAATGTGTAACAGATAGAGACTGATGTACTGCAGCTGACGAGGGACTTCCTCCTAAAAACATGAAGAGAGCAACACAATTATGGTTTTATTATAGTTCTATTATTATATACTTTAATTATATTACGCATATACCTACGTATATCCCCTGCATCAATGTTTCTGCGTTCCTCTCGTCTTCGCTTACCTTTCTCACTTTTTGGAAGTAAAGCTCAGGTAGTGCGTGAAACCAGTATGCCAGCTGTGTGAGGTAGAAGAACTTCACCTGAAACCTGACAGAAAGACAATTACAATCACATGACAATCTGACAGAACCAGCCACAATCAAATCAACCACTGACACTTGAGGTTTCCATCTAGAGTTGTGAATTTAACTGGACAAACTGGAATATCACACAAAACATTTGCAAATAAAGCAGCGTTTCCATCCTGTGTGAAATTGGCATAAAAATATCAAAATACGTTATTGGCTTAACACAAATAGGTGAGGTCTACATGAAAAATCTCAAATGAATAACTGGCTGTCATTTTTCAGAGCGTGCAGATGAAATGCAATAAACGCTGTCATGTTACCTTGTGTTCGGGTGTGTGGTGTTAGGGGATGCAATCATCCAATAACATTAAAAAAAAATAGAAAATGAAACCTTTTAAGATCATTCATTTTTTACACTATAATATTTTTAAACCCATTTTTGTCTACCCAGATTTGCATTTTTTTAAAATATATTTCACCACCTAAACAAAGATCCTTATTCATTAAAATCTGCAGAAATAATACAACTAGAAAACATGTATATATTTTTTACATTACAGTAGTGAGAATTTAGAAGCAAAATGAGAAACCTCAATGCAAAAATTGTCCAAAAATATAGGCTTCATTTTCTTCTTGCAAAATCTCTAGATACTTTTTTCTTACTTTTGAATGAAATAAGACTTATGTCATGTTTTTGACAGTTTGCATGCTTTGATTATGCGTTTATGTACCTCAGGTGAACATGAGGGTAATTCTCCCAAAGGCTGCTGGGATGCAGAAGGTATCCCTCCTATTAAAATCACAAACAATTAGGTGCCGGACAGAAAGCTTGAGGTTAATATGCTGTGTGTGTGATCTGACAGCTCTTACTGTGGCGATGACATAGAGACTCCATACACTGGACACCAGGTAAAACACACACAGCTGCCCAGATTCATTAAACTTTGTGTTTTTACTCTTCGACAGGTGAAGACGCCGGTTAATTTTCTACAATGGAGCACACAGAGTATAGTATAAATAATATAGTATGCACATTTAAGAAAAAAACCCTTCCTAATGGCCATCAATGGAGCTTTTTTTCCTCTCCCATAATGGAGCCACCTGTATGGCTGTGCATCCTGCACTAATACATTAAACTACATTACCCAAAATGCATTGCAACGCTTACATCTAGCACATACTCCTGCACCACCGCGTGAAGAATGATGGTTATACAAAGATAGAAGAGGACAGTGGCGCAGTCTTTCCATCCATACTGATACAGAGTAACTTCTCCATCTGAAACACACACACACACACACACACACAAGCTCATGTTACAGATGCATCACCGCACTGGATATAACAGAATATCAAAGCAAATGAGTGTGTGTCAGACCTGCACCCATGGTGCTGATGTTGTACTGAGGCTGGATGAATAAAATGGCTGTTTTGGCTGTTGTCTGAAAGAGAGAAGAAATCAACTTTCCTTCACAATGATGAGCAAAACACACAGACATGACCCTTTACCTTAACACACACACCCAATCACATGTTCAATAATAAATCTCATGTGCTTTCATACAGTTACAGCTGATATTTAAAGCTCAAATGTTTTATTCCCCTTTTTAAAACACATTTAAAAACACTTTTAGACACTTCCTGAAAATCTAATGTACAATACATTTTCCACACAACAAACTGTGGAATATGTATTATAATATCCAAAGAAAAGTCTTATGTCTTAGGCAAGTATTTTACTCATTTTAGTAGTTTGTATTGTATGGAAGCTTGTTCCTGCCACATAGTAAAACATAAAATGTAATTGTCACTTTTTAATCTTAAAATTCTGACTTTTTTTTACACAACTGTGAGTTATGAATCCGGATTGTGAAATATAAACTTGCAATTGCAAGAAAAAGAAGGCCAGAATAATGAGATAAAAGGAACTTATTTTTATACAGTGGCGTCCATATAGTATTATATATTTGTTGCAACATTTTTCCTTAGTATTTATTCTACTACGTCCTTATAAAATGAATTTAAAATGTTTACTAAAATGGGATCTTTTACAAAACTTTGACATTTCAAATGACAAAAATCCTGACTGCAATATTGTTGTACATTTGACAAATACAACATTGACTGAAAATAACAGCTTATTATAATAATTCCAGTGGAAGTGATGCATTCATGAATACTGTATTGGCTGGAGGACTGACATGCACACTGTGCAGGAAGCATGAAAACCAGACATTTCACATGCATTTTAGCACGAGAGAGAAATGGCAAAAAAAATCAAATGAGCCCCCACTGATTTGTTTCATAAAGGCATGAACACAGATGTGTTTGAATGAAACACAGATGTTCAGAGCAGCAGGTGTAAAGGGGAAACCCATCTGATTCTGAACACACATATTTGCATGACAGATGAGATGCGTGAAATGAACCCTGAAGAGGGTTTCATTCAGAGTTTATGACCAAAATTACAAACCTGACAAGACTATTTATCTAGAAACTTTAAATGCGGATTTTAGCTTTAGGTGAGGGATTTATTAGCGACAGATCATAATGTATATAAATATGAAGATTCATATTGGACTCTCCAGGAATGTCTGTCAAACTGGGGGGCGCGTGAGAGACTTGACGTGGCACTTCAGCAGAAACCTGAGCATCATAAAACTCAAATACACCATTATGACACCTGGTTTGTGTGTTCAAATTAAACTTATGCTTTGCGAACTTTACGTATCTATCTTCATCATCCAACACAGTGCAGGAATCTGGGCCCAGGTGACGGTGATAATGTTTTGAATTAAGTTTCAAGCTTTGGACTTCTTTTTACACATTTAACTCAAACAGAGCGGCGTTTTAATGCACACTTTTAATGTAGATTAAATGCATAAACCGAGTGTCTGAAACTTACTTTAGAAAGCTTAAACATTCAGATAAAAGTGGGCTCTGTCCACATTTTTTAAAGCTACACTGTCTGTTTTATAACGACATGTTTAGTTTGGTAGTAAAGTTATAAGTCAGAAGAAAAAGAAGACAGGCAGAAAAACAGCTGGCAGAGACACAGACAAGAAAAAAAAGAGATTCTTAAACTCTTTAGCTCACCTCAAACATCAGTCCAATCAAAATGAAAATCACCAAACTAAAGACAATATCCGCGTGATTCTGAATGAGAAACTCTTGGCTGAAGAAAGGATAACTCTTATTTCTCCTGCGAAAAGCCATTTTACAAGGTCCCGATTTTCTCCCGTGCTTTTTTTCCTCCAAATCTCAAACTTCCACGAATCACTCCAAACTTCAGTAAGTGCACTGCGCACGCGCGCTTAAGCCACGAACCAAAGTTAGCGCGCATGCGCGGTAGAAGCTAGAAAGGATTGGTTGACCGACCGCTGGGTGTAAAATTTAGGAAAATCTTCTCCTTTTGGTAACTATAACAAATTGTTTAACATTTCAGATACATTGAATAATAAAGTTGGTCGTGTAATAGCCTTTAAACTAAGCTGTATTTTCATAAGAATAATACAATTGCTTAGGCTAAATGAAAAACGGTTGCACATCACATTTTTATTTAATTTAATTACATTTGTAAGAATAATAAAATAATATTTGTAATCACGTAAAATCCACAGCAGCAATCGCTGTAAAATGCGATTGGTCCATTCCTACCAGCGCTGGGGAAAATAACATGTACCACGTGACAGCACCGCAACAACTTTGTGCTGCTACAATGTGTATTATAATTTACAGCTGAAAAATGACATAGCTATAGTTATTAAATTGGGAATTTTCACGTAGTCCTCATGTATCTGTGTTAAGCCACTCTTAGTGCACTACTATTCTACAAAACACAGCGGCCTGGTTTCACAGACAGGGCAAACAATGGCACAGACATATTTTAAGATATGTCATTGTAAGGTACTTTCAGTTACAACAGCTCAGTCATGCATTTTAGTCTGTGAAACCAGTGGAGTGTCAATTATTTTACTGTTGAGATTGTAATATAAATCCCTTTGCATTGTTGTATTAGTTCAATGCCTTTGTGGTTTTTATTTGACATTTATCTTTTTCATGTATACTACTCATAATTTCCACTGATAATGTAGGCTATTTTGCAATTTCCTGCTATTTTCTTAATGATGACTAATATTTCCTATGTGCAGTAGATAACAATGAGCTCCACAAGTGGAGACATATGAGAGATATATTATGACACGTTCATAATTCTTGTGAAATTAATTTAATGAATAAATGGAATTCACCAGAGCAAACAACCCACATCCAGAAAAATAAAACAAACTTTCATTCACAACATCAGCTAATCACTATAATCTTATGGCTGAATCTGCTTTGAAATTATTGCAAATATTGACCTGTTAGGAGACATAACCCATCACTACTGTTTAAGCACACAGTCATCCTTAGGGAAAAAATGCATGCAAATAGCAATTATTAGATAGTAAACACACTCTCAAAATTATTTAATGAAAAACAATGGAAACACACACACAGTGAGCACTTCAAACTGTGAAAAACCACTCAGTGGATATTCACAAAAATATCCCTGAAACATTATTACCTTTGAGTTCCTATCCAAGGCAAATGTATCATACATAGATATTTGAGTCATTTGTTCAACTCCAACAAAACACAGCTGTTACAGTAGAACCATGCATCAGCTTTATAAATACATAAATGAACAAATCAATGAATTATATATATATATAATAAGACAGACACACAGATTAGATAGATGGATGGATAGATGGATAGATAGATGGATAGATAGATAGATAGATAGATAGATAGATAGATAGATAGATAGATAGATAGATAGATAGATAGATAGATAGATAGATAGATAGATAGATAGATAGATAGATAGATAGATAGATAGATAGATCGATCGATCAAATTGGGGTGCAACTGCAATACTTTAAATGCATAAAGTGACCAGAGAAAAAAAATATTATATTAGGATTAAGGTTAGTTTTTGAAGCATAGAAAAAATGACAAAAGGTATATGAAAACTCAAAATTGACCTATGCTTTAAACAAAAACAAATAAATAAATACAAAAATTCCATAAACAATAATACATCGCTGTAGTGCCAGCAGAAAAGTTCAGAGAGCAAATATTCTGATGGAAGGATGAGGCAGTGGACCAAATTCATCACCTAATCATAATAATCATAATGTCTATGGTGGTTCTAATGCTCTAATGCAGATATGATCATCTGAGATGAGTTTTGTCTCTATTTATGTCTGTATCAGGCACTGTACACCGAAGAATAATAAACCAGACCACAGCCCTTCATAAGAGTAGAATTACATCACAGTTTGAGAGGACAGAAGGTAAACAGAACACACACACACACACACACACACACACACACACACACACACACACACACACACGCACACGCACGCACGCACGCACACAACAGGAAGATTGTGCTTTCAGCTTAAACCAACAGCATGTGGATTTTTTTTTGGTTATGTTCAGAATGGCTTACTTCCCCACACTACAGTGCACTCTGCAGTACATACTATGACAATTTTCTACATGCATTAAATACACAGATTATGTTTTTATCCTTTTTTCTATCTCTTATACTTAACTGAACTGTAATAAAGTCACGTGATAATGTTGCTTATTAAATGTTGCATACTGCAGTGCATATTATTTCAGATACTATTTTATTCAAAAAGTATATACACTTGTGCACACTAGTAATCCATTCTGAACATAAACAGACAGACAGTGAGAGAACTAAAAATAGAACTAAAGATAAATAAACATTTAAAAAAGTTAGTTTTTTTATCTTCACGTCTGACCCTTTTATTCATTTTTTACGTCTTAAATATCCATGTTCAAGTTTTTATATTACAGCTGCTTGTGTTTTATAAATTAATGCTCTGTTCAATCACACCGACAGTGATCGTTAGAGGAAGCTGTATGTTGGCCGTAAAACTATTATTATTATTTTTTATGCATATATTGTTTTTAAAGTGTTCTTTGAACTTTCTATTTAACAAAGAATCCTTTGTCCAAAGTGCCACAGTTCCTACAAAAATATTGATGAAACATTAATAAAAATAAGAAATGTTATTGTAAATTATAATATATAATACATTTTAAAACATATTAAAATGGAACAGTTATTTTAAATTGTAATAATATTTCACATTATTACATTTTTTACTGTATTTTTGATCAAATTGATGCAGCCTTGGTGAGCAGAAGAGAAGTATTTCAAAAATCTCCCAGACCCCAACATTTTCAAAAGTAGTGTATATATTTTAAATATATATTTTATGTGACAACAAATCTGTTTCCCTGCCACTTCACATTCTGGAGGGGAAAGAGCATAAAAATTGCAGCAGCGTATAATATATCACATCATGGACCAGATAAATAGCCTACCAAACAAGTTTCCACAAATTATTTTTTTTAAATGATATCCCTGAATGTGGGCAAAGACAAATGACACAGAACAGTGAAACGCTCACAACAACATAATCTCCTCTCCCATCTTGCCTTCACTTGTCATCTTCACTCTCATTGGTAGTTGCCATTGAAGCTCATTTGCATAAAGTTCAAGACACGTTGCAACAGTGTCGCTCACATTTCCTCAAAACTTACACGCTGGAAAATCGTAATCGTTAAAGTTCATTAGGATAAATGCTGTTAAAACCCACCGTCCTCTTCCGGAGCCCTGCGGGACAGAACCACCTGCCTGCGGGGGCCTCTGAGGTGGCTTCCAGAACAGTCTCCGTTCAGGCCGGGCGCGGAGGTGTAGCAGGGCCCCGCTCGGCCCAAAAGGCCCCTGACGAGGTCCCTGTGCAGCCCGCCGTCTATGGAAATGGGGCTCAGCTCGTCCAGAGTTTCAAGCCCGGTTCCAGAGCCGAAACCGAAGGGCGTCTCGCGGTCCAGACGCGGGTTACTGGAGCTGCTCGGGGACTGTGGGTCGGCACTGAAGTATAAAGTGGAGCTGGATTCGGTGGGGCAGTAATTGTGTTCCGGACTGTCCCCGAGCACAGACTTTCCCTCCGGCGAGCTCCTCTTGCACTCCGAGACGGGCGACTCTAACGGGCTCTCCATTTCGAGACTCTCATCCTCACCTGCTTCCTCTTCCTCTCTGGCTTCACTCACGCTCTCAAACTCTTCCCTGCAGTCGGCCATTGTGTCGTCCCGGCTTTCAGAAGTGGACACACACCCGTCTTCAAGGATTTCTCCCTTCTGATCCCCCATCAGTATGCCGGATACTCCGCCCGCCCCATACGCCCCGTTAATCTTAGCCGGGTCGCCGGTTTTTAGGGCGAGACGGATCAGCAACCAGTGATGGTGGCGGCACTCGCCATCCAGCTTCACACCGCAACTCCCGGGATGCTCCAGCAGAGAGCCGGGAATCCCAGAGAGGGAGAAGGAAGGATGAGAGGACGGGAAGAGGATGGGATGAGGGGCCGGAGGAAGACTTTTGTCCCCCAGAGAGAAGGACGAATTGCCCTGCTGAAGACACTCTCGGCCCATGTGTGCCCGTCGTCTCAAACCCTGAGAGATTTCAGTGGATTTGGGATGCAGGAAACGATAGTACAAAATCAAGGATGTCAAACCTGAGAAAGATAGAGAGGAATACATTTAATTTAGCTGAAAACTATCAAATGCAAGTGTTACTGGAGGAGGGCGGGTATGAATCAAGACAAATTCATATTTGAACTACAGATGCTCTGAAATCAATCCATACGATCACTTTCTTTAAGATTTGTCAGTTTTTTTAAAGGAGTACTTCAGCGCTGGGAGGATGAATCTGTATTTAAACTGGGTCATTAATGTAGTAGAAACGTGAAATAATTTTTTTATTTGGTGCTTTCTAGACTGAGAAAAGACAGAAATGTATTTTTGTCTCATGGGGACAAAAGACAACAATTCCCAGAATGCTTCGCTGCCCTGTGAGGCCATTTCCAAAGCCACCGCTACTGAATCACTGGATCACTATCCCACGGCGTTCATCTTCATAAAATCAGTTCAGTTAGAGAACAGACACTACAATTAAAAACTGAACGTGTCTGTTCAATGTGATTTAGCCGCTGAGGGAGTCTCACAGCACAAAACGCTGCAGGAGTCAGATTACATTGACAGTCATGGATGAGCTCATGATGAGAGCTGAGGTAAACGCGTCCACGGCATAGATTCACAGCGCGTGTTCAGTCTGGCGCGTTTTCAATTCATGCCTTTGGAAGCTTAACTTTCACAGGAATTAGTTTGAGAAGTTGAAACACTTTACTTTGCTCCACCGGCCGCACCGTTTACATGAATGCCTGAGGCTGCAGCTGCGAGCTGAGCTGTGAGTGCGATCTCCCACCATGTCCGAGTTGAAAACATGCGGAAATGGCTCCCTCTGCTGGTTGTAGTCTTTAGCCTCAGGCCAGCAAAAGGTTTCTTTCTACTGATACAAAGCCATATGCTAATCGCTGAAGTAACCCTTTAAGATTAAACATGTATTTAATAAAAATAATTGTTTAATTATTGTAATAATGTAATGTTATTATAATAAATTAATAATTATAATGTACTATGTAATAAATATAACTCTTTAACTAGCCTTTCATCCATTTAGTTTATTTTCCTATCAAACTTTATATATTTGTCATTTCAATATTTAAGCACAGTGAAATTACTCATAATTTTCATGACTCTTTCAGAGACATATTTTTATGTAATATAGTTTCAGAGGTCTTGCAGAATAATACACAAAAATGCACATGTGATGAAAGGGTAATAATGCCTAAAATGCCTATTAATGGTAAAAGTGCACTTTCAGTTTTGCATTAATCTCCAAAGATGTTGATTTCAAATAAATGCTAAAAATAACGTTTCCACAAAAATATTAAGCAGCTTTTCAACATTGATAATAATAATAAAATGCTTGCGCACTAAATCATCATATCAGAATGATTTCTGAAGGATCATGTGACACTAAAGACTGGAGTAATGATGATGCTGATCACAGGAATAAATTATATTTTTAAATATATTCAAGTAGAAAAACGTCATTTTAAATTGTTATAATATTTCACAATATTAGAGAGTAAGAGACTTTTTTCCATAACACTAAAAAAAATCATAGTGACCCCAAAATTTGAAAGAAAAATGCACTTCAACCAATAACAAACATAAAGACACAAAACACTTTCATTGCGTTTGGGTGTCTACATTACATTATGTTCATAATATGAAGCCTTTGTTATCGAGATCTGTCTTACTATCACAAACACACATACACACACTCTCACCGAGCAGAAAGCTGCACAGCACAGCAGTGGGAACGGTCAGGCTATCCCATGATGCATCAGTCAGGATGTCAGATGCAGCCAATAGCAGTGTAACATTCTCCAGGAGCATCACCTACACAGCACAGAAACCACAGAGCTGTCACTCCAATGCTTAAAGGAACAGAACATTCTGCACAGGCTCTAAAAATACGAGAGTTTTTGATGGTGTAAATAGTTATTATTAGCACAGATCCTCTACAAATATATCTCATGCCCTCATTAAGATTGTGTGTTCGTACCGTATAGAATCCTGCCATCCGGAACCGGGATGGTCCGTCCTTCACGTTGAGAAACAGGAACACGTGTACGCCTCCCAGAATGACGTTAAACACGCGCCATGACCACTGACCCACATATATATCAGTCTGCTGGGAGACCAACCACAGCGCGGCCATCAACCAATGAGACGCTGAGAACATGAGACACAAAGATTAAGAAACTTATTTTAACAAACTGAGGGATGAGTAAAAATATTGTTGTAAAATGTTCATTTTCAATACAATGCAACAGAAATGAATGGTCACAATTAAAAATTTACTTTTTTAATTGTGTAATTTTGTTTAATTAAATTTTTTTTTTTTAAATATATTGTTTTATTTTATATTTTTTCTTTATAAATGTTTTCTTTTCTTTTGATTGTAGCATGAAATCATACAGTCTACCATTCAAAAGTTTGTGTCCGATAAGATTTTTTATAGTTATATTGTGAAATAGTATTGCAATTTGAACCAACTATTTTCTATATAAATACATTTTTAAATGTAATTTATTCCTGTGACGAAAAGCTGAATTTTGTGACATGATCCTTCAGAAATCATTCTACTAAGATGATTTGCTGCTCATGGAACATTTATTATTAATAATAATGTTGAAAACAGAAAACATGCTTTTTGTGGAAGCTGTGATAAACAAATTCAGGATTCTTTGATGAATCGAAAGTTCAAAAGAACAGGATTTATTTAAAATAGAAATCCTTTGTAACATTTTAAAAGTCTTTACTGTCAATTCAGTCAAATTAATTACTTTTTCAAAAAATCTTACTGACGTCAAAGTGTACAGTCCTTCAGATATGTCATTGGTAATTTACTAACCGAACCTGAGCATGCACATCTATCATCTTCATGCAGACTCACCCATGACCCCGATGACCCAGCAGCCGAAGGTGCGGGTGAACAGGGCGAGGCTGGTGAAGCGGGCGGCTAACATGCCCGCCCTCCACAGCAGCTGGCACAGGAGCGCCGCAGGGGGCATCTGCAAATGCCCAGGACGGATCAAGCAACAGGCCCGACTGTACAGCACCAGCGCCCAGGACAGCGAGAGCAAACACATGGCACCGCTCAGAGCGACTGCAGACGGATACGACAGGCAAACACACACACGGTTATCTATAAATGTTTGGAAGTAATAATAATAATAATAATTAGTTACATTTATATAGTGCTTTTCAGGGCACTCAAAGCGCTTTACATTGAAGGGGGGAATCTCCTCAAAACACCACCAATGTGCAGCATCCACCTGCCATATTGCACCAGAACGCTCACCACACACCAGCTTATGGTGGAGAGGAGAATGAGTGATCAAGCCAATCAGGAGAGGGGGATAATTAGGAGGCCATGATGGACAGAGGCCAATGGGCAAATTTGACCAGGATGACTGGGTTACACCACTCTTTATCGAAGAACGTCCTGGGATTTTTAATGACCAGAGAGTCAGGACCTCGGTTTAATGTCTCATCCGGAGGACGGTATAGTGTCCCCATCACTATACTGGGGTGTTAGGACCCACACAGACCACAGGGTGAGCGCCCCCTGCTGGCCTTACTCTACCAGCAGCTACTTTATTTTTCCCAGTTGGTCTCCCATCCAGGTACTGACCAGGCTCAGCACTGCTTAGCTTCAGCGGGAAACCAGTCTTGGGCTATAGGGTGATATGGCTGCTGGCCATAAGTACTGTTTTCAATTAGGTGTCTCTCTGTAACTGAGCTCAGGACTGACCTGGAGATGAGAGGCCGTAGCTGGTAACGGTAAGAGCGTACGTCTGCAGGAGCGTCTGCGGTACAGTCATCAGCAAGACCTCCAGCATACGCAAAGCAGACACGTCCGCCTGCTGCATCACCTCCTGCGCATGTGACTGCGACGAGCCCCGAGCTGTCCATTCACGCACACTGCAATCCCAAAATCTGACACACAACACACATCAAGTCAAGGGACCATTCAAAGCAGCTTCACAGTATTAACTCTTTCCCTGCCATTGACGGAAATATCCAGCTTTCTGTTTTTTCACTGTTATACGGTTATACGCTATGGCGTCTTCTGAAAGAATCTTTAAATCCAAACACATGCGAAGAAAATGCAGAAACAAGCGATATCATATGTAATCATATGCATAGGTAAAATAACGTTATCATTATCATTAAACAGAATATAAATACATTTTTGAAAGAGCTACAGGACTGTGAAGCTTTGGGGGAGTTGATGAACTCGATCTATTACATCTGTGTTTTGATCATCGCTCTGAATCTGATACAGGCCTTTGACAAAAACATGATTTTCACTCAAAATTTTGCTTTTTCTAATGAAACTTACCCACATTCAAGAGTTTAAAATATTGCAAGAAGCTAGAATAAAATGGGTTTTTTGTTTAAAACTGATAAACTAATTTTTATTTGATTGATAAACAAAATTTTAAATCATTTTCAGATATTTAAACAACAAAATATTCTGGGGGCCACGACATTTCTGTGAAAATGATCAAAAACGCTGGTAGTGGAAAGAGTTAACAGGAAGGTAGCAGAATCCATGTAAAATTCATCAAATATGAGACAAATTTCAACTGAGTGAGTTCAGTTCAATAACTGTGTAAAAGTTCATTAATTATGAAACGGGATGAATTCTGCTATAAGCAGCTCTACACAAGACAATAGTGTCGTTATTGAGCTCAAGTTTAATGTTGAATGTCCATTCAGTTCAAGTTTCATTCTCATCAAATCTTCAAGAAACAGATTATCCAAAAATCAGACATTCGACAGATAAAAAACAGATTAACATGAGCAAGAATAAATCAGGGTTTTCTAAATGGATGTTCATAAGGAGAACCGCAGGGGGTTCAGAAAAGCTAGTAATTAATTCAATTGTATGTGAAATCAAAATAATCAAATGGGGACGCACAAATAATTTAATTAAAACTGAAACTGCGATATAATTTATAAACAAACTTTTCGATATCTAAGTATAATTATCAATAAAGATTTGGAAACTGACTAAATAAACATTTTTACAATATGTTTCAATTAGTTAATTGCATTAGTTACCATAAACTAGCAATGAACAATTTTTCTACAGCATTAAGTCAACTTAGTTTATGATCATTTCAACATAAACTAAAATAAATGAGTAAAGTAAATTCTAAACTAAAGTTTACAGAAATAAATAAATACTGAAACAAATATTTTGTTAGTGAATGCATTAACTAATGGGACCTTATCGTAAAGTGTTACCAAATAAATATATATTTAATTTAAAAACGTAAATTCTGAAGGGGTACTTACTTAAAGTAAATATTTTACATTTAAGGAGTTTGGGCTGACAAACTGAATTATAATTTTTGAAGGAATTATTCCTTTAGAAGCACACACACACACACACACACACACACACACACACACACACACACACACACACACACACACACACACACACACACACACACACACACACACACCTTTTGAAGATGCCCAGGTGAAGGGTGTGTATGATGAAATTGTGGCCTGTCCGTTTGTCTCCGTCGGCCCTGTACCATCTGAAACTCAACACCTGCACCAGTGACCCCGGCAGCAAGAGGGCAAAGGTCAGTCCGGCCAAGCACAGCTCCTCCTGCCACAGGTAGAAGGCCACACAGGAGACCACTGATGAACAACACAGAGAACACGAGTTACCAAACACCTCCATCTGTGCAGTGAATATGTTTTTGAATCGTATGAGATTATCTCGAACAAAAGAGCAGGGGAATGGGATGAGATTATATCACAGTAAATCCGGGTTAAATGATTCTGTGATCTGTCATTTCTGACTGTCAAGCTTTGATAGATCAGGCGTTTCACGGACCCTTAAATCTCTAAAGCTGTCGGAACAATATGTATTTTGGTAGTGGATAGGAAATTAATTACTTTCAACTTGATACAAAGAAAATGTTATGTTTTAAACGTCTAAAGGTTTCTATTTCAGAAAAATACTGTTCTTTTGAACTTTCAATTCATCAAAGAATCCTAAAAATATTTTTACACAAATGTTTATAACACTGATACTAATAATCATAAATGGTTCCTGAGCAGCAAATCATATCAGAATGATTTCTGAAGGATCATGCGACACTGAAGACTGGAGTAATGATGATGAAATTCAGCTTTGATCACATTTTAAACATATTCCAATAGAAAACAGTTATTTTACATTTTAATAATATTTAACAACATTACTGTTTTTTGTTTTGTTTGTTTTTTGTGTATTATTAATAAAATAAATGCAGCCTTGTTTAGCATTAGAGACTTCTTTAAAGGGGTGTTTGCATGCGATTTCACTTTTTTAACTTTAGTTAGTGTGTAATGTTGCTGCTTGAGCATAAACAGTATTATATCTGTAAAGTTACAGCGCTGAAAGTTCAATGCAAACGGAGATATTGTCTTTTAAAGTTATGGCAGTGTATTGCCTACAAAAATGGCCGGTTTGGACTACAGCGAGCTTCTTCCCTGGTTGATGACATCATAAACCCTCGCTAGTCTCCGCAGAGGTGACTTCTGCCCGTAATGGTAAGGGGCGTGGCATTTCCGGACAACCTGTGCTTGGCACTTCAGCCAATAAAAATACAGGAAACTACATTTGGCCATCTAACCAATCTAAGACCATTGCATTTTTGGAGGGATGGGCTTCATAGAAGCAGGAAGCAAATGAGCCGTTCAAAGGACAGTGGAGACAGCGGTGTGGAATAAAGGGAGAATAGAAGAAAAATACGGCGTTTAAAAAAAGAAGAAGTATTAAGACATGTTATACTGCGCCCCATAAACACAACCAAGCCTAGAAAAAAACACAGAACCACCCCTTTAAAAACGTCAAAAGCCTGTGTGTGTGCCTGTGTGTGTGTGTGTGTGTGTGTGTGTGTGTGTGTGTGACAAAAAAATAGCATTTGTTAAATTAATACATTAAAGACTTGATAATAATTTTAAAAAATAGTAATTAATATAGAACATGTTTTTAGAAATGATTTATATAAAAATGAATGTGTCTTCCAAGAATACCATGATGGTACACATGTCCAAAAATCCATTGTAGTACCATGCTATTGTTTTCTATTTAAGTATTATTTCACAACCCACGTCTGCATTCTATTTCTACCAGAGCCAGTAGCATTTAACATGCAATCACACCATCACAAAAAAGAACAGAAAAGCACCGTGGATTTAACATTTTTCCGAACAGGCATCATGGTTGCATGGTATTTCAGACATGTATTAGACCATATTTCTGGACGTATTATGGATTTTGGACATCTACAATAATAGTGCCATGGTAACTTATGGTTAATGCGTATGGTAACGATCGTTAAAGTGATAAATGGGGTGCATTAGATGCACCTGTGATGCGGTGTAAGGTCACTCACGCGCCGCTCTCTCCGCCAGCAGCACGAGCGCGGACGCAGCGAGCAGCAGCACGCGCCAGCAGCTCGACCACGCGCCGCATCCTCTCCGCTCCGTTACCGGCATCTCACCGACCAGGACTCGGCGTTGCTCGAGACATCTTTGTGTTTGTTGTTGTTGTCAGCGGCGGATTCGGTTTCTCCTCTCTGTCGCCCTGTCAAAATATCTGACGTCACGCTTCTGGACTATTAAAGAGACAGTAACGCGCATCCGCTAATAAATTCATATTGTTGTATAAATAGATGGATTTTTTAATTTTTTTTATTATAATTCGTTGATTGTCATATTCTGTGTAGTCCTACCTATGGCTGCGTGTGTCTGTTAGAGTGTAAGTGTAACGGTGACCCGGATGTTTACAAACAGATGCTTTTGTGGGACAACACAAGAGAAACGTGATATCAGCTAAACACACCCACACACACACAGTTAAGAAAAACGCCACACGTATTTACAATGTAGTATTGTCTATTTAATGGTTGTTTAAAATGCAAAACATCAACAAAAAAAAATCATGAAATCGCACAAATGGAAAATAAACCATATAAAAATATTAAACCACTGTTTTTGGAAACAGAAATTGCACTAATTAATAAATTAGATAAAATTACAACATATAAAACACATGCCAGTTTTCTCAAACTTGAAATTTTATAAAATACTCTTGTCCTGAGAATTGTTCATCCAAAATATACCTTTATCATATAGTCAACTCTTATCTGAAAGCATGTTTGTGTTTTTTTGGTTTGCTTGTTCAATCTACAGATATGACAAAAAATGTGATAATTTTGGACTTTTAAAAAACATAACTTAAACATAGACATTCAAATGTACAAAATTCAATAAAGTGTGTGGTATATATACATACATACTACCGTTCAAAAGTTTGGGGTCGATAAGATTTGATCATGTTTTTGAAATACGTCTCACAATAAGGATGCATTTATTTAATCAAAAATAAAGTAAAAACAGTAATAATGTGAAATAGTATAACAATGTATTACTGTTTGAATATACTTTAAAATGAAATATATTCCTGTGATCAAAGCTGAATTTTCAGCATCATTACTCAAGTCTTCAGTGTCACGTGATCCTTCAGAAATTATTTTCAATGTTGAAATCAGTTGTGCTGCTTCATATTTTTGTAGACACAGAGATAAAACATTTCAGGATAATTTGAGCAGCATTTAAATCTTGTGCAGCACTCTAAATGTCTTTACTGTTGCTTTGGATAAAAATTAATTGACTCCTTTTATACATTTTTAAATGATAAGCCAGTCTAGTACAAAGAAAAACAACTAAAAATGTATGTATAATATATAAATGAAACACATATAAAACTATAAAACAGGAAATCACAAAGAACACCATGTAGACCGCCAAGATTGTGCATCTCTTACAAATGTCAGACAATTTACCTTACAGATCACCTTCTCGTTTAATGGAAACCTTTGGAGAAAGCGGGCTGGACGATTCATTGTTTTATTATTTGGACATGTGCTCCTCCCTGCTGTAGGACTGAAGAACCTTCAAGTACCTGTGTCCAGATCACCCGGCACATCTTTTTTATAGACTCCGTCTTCATATCAGCCTCGAGGCTCTCTGCATCTTCGCTGAGATCAAACCTCTCGATCTCGTCATTGGCCGAGTCCAGCTGAGAGGCGGAGCCTGTGACGCTGGAGGCGGGACAGAACTGCTGGAGGTGGATCTGCAGGCTGCACAGGTGTGTGTACCTGCGAGGGCACTGCGGGCACTGGTGTGAGCGTGGAGCGGCGTGCAGGCGTCGGTGGAGCCGCAGGTGGATGTGCTGGGTGAAGCTGGCGGGGCACTGCTTACAGACATACGGCCGCTCACCTGAGTGCAGCCGCAGGTGAGTCTTCAGGTTACTGCAGCTGGCGAAACGTCGGTGACACACCTGCACATGAGACACATCACAGCAAATGAGATCTCCTTTGACTCTCCTAGGCCCTGTTTACAGCTGGTATTAAGATGCGTTATTAAGTCTCTTTTGTTCACTTTCAACCACTTCTGTCCTGATTTCTTCGAGGGGAGGGTCTATGGGCGGGTAAATGTATGGGTTTTTTCATATCTTTTGATCTAATTGACAAAATAAGCTCACGCAATTTACATATGAACGCACCAGGACACAACAGAAAAACACACAGCGAGTATCAGCTTTCATTCCTGCTCTGACACCCGCAAGACCAGCCGAATGCTGTGTGTGTGTTAGAAATCAGGAACGGTGAGAGAACATTTTTCATCTTTAAACCAATCTTGTGTCGCTAGCCGACAAAGTTTAAATCCCGTCTGGCTAGTGCGCTTCCCATAATGTTCACGCATTAGGTCAGGAGGCGGAGAGGAGACGTCTTTTGTGGCTGTTCGAACTCATTCGACCTTTACAACGTAGCATTTACACTCTAAGAGCAATCCAGTTTAATGTGAGGTCGACTACCTCTGGAAGTGGTCGTAATTGGACAAGCTTAAAGCGTTTTAGGCCTCGTTTACACCTGTATTTAGTGTCGTCCACTTGGGATCCGATCAACCAAAACACATCTTAAAGGGTTAGTTTACCCAAAAAGGAGAATTATTTCACCCTCATGTCATTGGACACCCGTAAGACCTTCGTTCATCTTCGGAACACAAATGAAGATATTTTTTGTTGAAAGCTGATGGCTGAGAAAGGCTTCAGAAAGGCCTCCATTGGCATTCAGTATATTTCCACTGACCACTTACAAGACCCATAAAGGTACTAAAGACGTCGATACAGAGTCCATCTCACTACAGTGGCTGTACAATAATCTTACGAAACACCGAGAATAGTTTTTGTGCGCAAAAAAATCAAAATAATGACTTTATCCACCAAGTTATTGTCTTCCGTGTAGGTCTCGGACGTGAACTCACACGATATCGGCGCTCCTCCTTTTCCGGGTCATGTATTGAACGGTGGAGCTGCGTCAGATTCTCGTGCATCCGTCAAGTTCACATCAATAACTTGGTGGATAAAGTCGTTATTTAGATTTTTGTGCGCACAATAACTATTTCCGTCGCATTGTAAAATGATTGTACAGCCACTGTAGTGAGATGGACTTTGTAACGACGTCTTTAGTGCCTCTTATGAGTCTTGTGAGTGGGTCAGTGGAAACATACTGAATGCCAATGGAGGCCTTTCTGAAGCCTTTCTCAGCCATCAGCTTTCAACAAAAATATCTTCATTTGTGTTCTGAAGATGAACGAAGGTCTTACGGGTGTCCAACGACATGAGGGTGAGTAATTAATGAAATAATTTTCATTTTTGGGTGAACTAACCCTTTAATACCAGGTGTAAAAATGGCGCTAGAAAGCAACCAGCTGTTCCTCCTTCTGTTCTTACATGGCATCCGTGTGGTTTCTCTCCCGTATGAACCTGGATGTGCTTCTGAAGATGAGCCAGCTGGGAGAAATCCCTTCTGCAGATTTCACACCTGTACGGCTTCTCACCACTGTGAACCCTCAGGTGCACCTGGAGAAAGACATTTAGTAAAAACAAAAAAAAGAAAGAAATATTAATATACATACACCACAGTTCTAAAGTTTGTGGTCAGTATGATTTTTTTTTAAAAGAAATTCAAACTTTTATTTAGCAAGGATGCATTAAATTATTCAAAAGTGACAGTAAGACTTCTATTTATGAAAATATGAAGCAACTGTTTTCAACATTGAGAAATGTTTCTTGAGCAGAAAATCCTCAGAATGATTTCTGAAGGATCATGTGACACTGAAGACTGGAGTAATGATGATGAACATTCACAGAAATAAATTACATCTTAAAATATATTAAAATAGAAAAGAGTTTTTTCAGTATACAGAAGAGACGTATTACAAAAATCTTACAGACCACATATTTTGGGATGAGGCCCTTAAGGGACATGGTGATGAAAAATCTATTTCAATGTGTTTGATTTCTCTCGCAAAAATGTTGTGTTCCCCCGAGAAGCTTTGCGTTCACTCACAAAGAACTCAAAAGTTTTGCAAGCAAAAGCAAAGTTTCATGGGTGAACACAAAAGCATTGAATTTTTCTTCCCATCTCATTTTTTCCCCCATCACCATTAGGGGCTCCATAATATATATAAATATATGAGAGAGAGAGATTATTAAATTATATTACTGATATAATAGTATTCATTATATTTTATTATTCAGTTTTTATATGATTTTTTTGTCTTGATTTTAAAAAATATCTAAAAATATGAAGTGTTTTAACCATCAAGTGAAAATAAAACTTTTATTGGACCACTGACACTATAGAAATTCCCAAAAACAAATATATTCCATGTACCTTCAGGTTTGAGAGTTGACTGAAGTTCTTTCCGCACACGTTACATTCATACAGGATCTTTCCGTTCTGTCTCTGCAGTGGATACGGTAAAGCCTTGTAACCTACAGTCTGCCGCTTCTGGGCGCCCTGAGACTCTGTGCCGTGTCTGTCGGAGGAGGAGGAGACGCCTGGGGAAGCCACGCCCATCTCAGGTGAGGCTCTCTTGGAAGTGATGTCACCAGAATCGGAAACTTTAGCAGGATTGGTTGCATTGCTGAGTGCTGGCGGTTGGTAACGTGACATCTGTGTTAAGTCTTTAGGTTTTGTCTTTCTTATTGTAGAGTCTCTCCCATCGATTTCAAGGTCGCCTCTGTAGGTCAGCGCTAATGAAAGGTGATTCTCTTTGGAAGTTTGACTCAAAAGAGATGGATACATGTGGATTGGTGGAAGGGGAATATTATGGGACATGTGTGCTGCTGTTTGGCCAAATCCCATTGGCTGATGTGAAGGCACGTATTGTATTATAGGCCATATATACCTTGGCATAGGGGATTGTGGGATAGCAGGGGAGTATACATGCCCTCCTACATTTAAAGGAATGTCAGAGATGCTATTAGTCATCAAAGATGGAGGAAATGTAGGATTCAGCAGGTCTCTGGTCACTTTTTCCCCATATTTAGATCGTGTGATGGTGCTAAGCGGAGTTTTGGTGTGATGATCAGTACAGGGGTTCAGATCCAGGATCTCAGTGACGGTATAACCTCTCTTTTTCTCCCTCCCTTGATCTTTATTCTGAGCTAAAGCTGGAAATTATTCAGAAAACATTTGAGTAAATGATTAAAATAAAAAATCCTTACATTTAACAAGAAAGTTTAAAAACTATAAAAAATGAAATAAACAGTCATTACATGGTGAAACACTTATTAAATTAAATGTGCAAAATATAGTCAATGAAGTTGAATTTAAGGATGCTAGTAAATTTTTTTTTTATGTATTTGCATAGTACTCTTGACAATCAGAATAGCATGAAATTGATCGTGGCTGTCACTCACGTTGTGTGGGAGGTGGCTGCTTCAGATAGGCAGTTAGGGGGCTGGTGCTGATTGGCCGCTTGTATCCTAAGCTCCGCCCTACTAGTAGCTCCTCCCCTGGCATTAGATCCTTCATTGCATAGAAATAAATCTGCATCCCAATTTGGAATCCGGCAAGATTCTGTTGCCAAGGAGACGGAGCAGAATTTACAAAGCACATCCAATTGCTGTCGCTCCTATCCTCACAAGACAGGAAGTGATGTAATCGCCCCTCCGAGAAGATCTTGGCAAGAAAAAATAGATGAATCAGCATTGACATTTTAAAAGAAAATTAAAATTATGCATTTAATTTTTTTTTAATCATCCATCCAACATTTTTATGTTGCATTTTTACAAAGTTTTTATGTTGGTATGAGCAATAGTAATAGCTATGCACAGCAAACACCATTAATAAGCACTCGGAGCGGTTTAGGAAATGAAACCGCAGGGCATTAGACGTTTGCTCTCAGATTTAAAGAGCACGCCTTTTGTGAGCGACTGTGTGAAAGTGAGAGTTTGTGGTTTAGTTGTTGATTCAGTCTTTAAGCTGCTGGTTGATCAGCCCGTCTGTTTGACCTTACGACACCTGTTTCTCTCTCTCTCTGTCTTTTTCTTTCTCTCTTTCTTTTTTCAGTTTTGTTCATCCTATCTAATATTGAACCTAAGAGATTGGACTTGCACATTTACGAACTTACTTTGCATGCGATGTAGTCATATAGAGAACAAATTCATTTCCATTTAGAGAAATATTTAGCCCTCTAGATTCAATTTTTACGTAGCTTTTTTACATTTATAAGGGTGTATTTCATTTAACATACTGTTTAGAACCATTCAAAAGTCTCTTATGCTAACCAGGGCTGCATTTATTTGATCAAAAAATACAGTAAAAAGAGTAATATTATGAAATTACAAATTAAAATAAATGATCAAAGCTGATTTTTTCATTCAATGTCACATGATCCTTCAGAAATCATTCTAATATGATGATTTGCTGTTTAAGAAACATTTATGATTATTATCAATGTTGAAAACATTGTTGTGATGCTTCATATTATTATGGAATCAATATTTTTTCCAGGATTGATCAATAGAAAGTTTAACTGAACAGCATCGTTTTGAAATATAAATCTTGCTCAATATTTTAAATGTCTCTGCTGTCACTTTGAATTAATTGAATGCATCCTTGCTGAATATCAGTATTCATTCATTTATTGAAAAAAAGAAAAAGTCCCACTGACCCCATACTTTTGAACAGTAGTGTTTATTATGCATTGTATATAACATTATATACTAAATGTCCATAATATTACGTTATACATTTTTACAATTTTGTGAATTATTTGCCCTCTTCATTTCTAACCCAGCGCAAATTAATTTCTATGGAGCTGCAAATGCATGAGAACGATCTATTAAGATTTTCTGAGAACCTTGTTCTCAGTTTGTGTGTTTGCTCGCTCCTGTGAGCCACTTCCTTGCTGAGTCAGTGTGTGCGATACGAGTATGTAGCTTTACTGGCACATTTAAGCGAGAATTAGTGCGTCAGAAAACCCAACATGAGCACACACAGCCCTGAAACATGACTGGTAAATATGAACCTCAATGACTCAGAATGGTTCTCGATCTCACAAACACACACTTGTTATCTTTCTTGCTTGCACACGTACCATCCAGATGTGTTTCCGGTTGATGTTTGCAGATATACCTTCAGGGTGGAGATGTTCTTCCTGCAAAGGGCCGAACCGGGTCCCTACAGGAATAACCTCTGTGGTGAAAACGCCCAGCACCTTCTAACAACACAATAGCAGAAAATTAGAAAGGCATTACATAAAAAAACATTTTGCCGCAAAACAAATGTGTGTGGGGATAAATTAGACCTGGACTATAGATTACTCAGCCTTTTCTAGCTGATCTTTTTCACTATGGTCACTTAGCCCTGTCTCCTACGTGACCAATTCTTGGTTAAAGCGTTTACGTTACTTTTCATCTTCAATCAGCAGTATGGCAACATTTCAGCTACCCGGTGGAGAACAAGGATGGCAATCGTGTAGTTGACAAGACCCACACAATTTGCCGTAAGTGTTTCAAGAAGCTTCCCCAACCGGCTGGCAACGTGGTGTGAGCGTGGCGTTTCTGTTGCGTGTCATCCGCGGGGCGGCTGCGTGGCGTTTTCTCTTTCTTTGCACACCAGAAGCGTGTCTGACGCGGCGCTTCTATTGGTATTGATGTACAGGAGGCCCTATACTTCATGTTAAATATATATTGCCTATTGGTACCGCAAAGAAAACGTCGGCAGTAGCCTATTGACCATACAGATATATGGTATTGACGGCAAAATAGGCTACAGAATACTGTACAGAATAAAACTGTTGTGTCCCCCCCATATCGAGGTTTGTATCGTACTGCGGGTCAAAAATCGTGATACGAACCGAATCGTGGGTTTGGTGTATCGTTACAGCCCTATTGTCATATGAATGAAACTTATTTAATATTTTGCACCTAATGCACTGACATATTACTATACCGGTGTACCAGACACCATAATAAAAGCTTATTAGATGCAATGCATTGGTGTGCAAATATATATGAATATATGTTTTTAAAATGACATATATTTTCTAAAATCTTGAGTGCCTTAGTGTTATTTTAGTATCGTTGAGATAATGTTTTTAATTATTTTAATTAATTAATTTTAGCTACATTTTTAGTAATGTTTTAAAAATGTATTTAGTTATTTAGGTTTAGTTATTTTAAGACATCAAGTTAATCTAAATAAAAATGTGAATGAATTTTTTTTTCCACTCTTGAAGTCTCTTGACAGCCTACAGCCTACAATTAGTCTACTAATATAGTCCACTTGAGGGAATGAATGAAAACGAGTGAGTGATTACGGACACTCCTGTGCTGGAAGGCCTGCCCCTTTGGCAGAGTTTGTGCTTGCTGTTTAATAATAATTTGAAACTTGCAAAATGGCCGCTCCAGTAGTAATGAAAAGATTTATCTTGAACTCAGTCATGGAAACTAGCATGTATAAACCCTAATTAAACTATTTATTAATCAATTAAAAAATGAATGTATATCTATATAAAGTATTAAGTGGTTTGGAAAATGGATGGATGGCATGATTCAGCCATAGACAGTAAAATAAATGGACAGAGCGTTCCCATAGACTTCAACGGCAGAAAGTGAGGTCAATCAGAGGCACTCACTTCCTGATGGCTGAGCGAACTGCGCAGGCTCAGACTGAGCTTGACGACGTAGATGTGGCGTGAGCCTCCTGTCTGACAGCTGTAGGTCTTCTAGTAGATGTGGAAAGTGAAATCTGAATCAAGTTGTTTAAATGTTTTCTCCCGTTGCTTTTGGCTCACTATGGGCTTCTCCCCATTCTTCCCCCTTGACTTTATCGGACTTTATGTCTCCACGTCCCCCCGACTGTCTCATAGACAGTAAAAGATTACTTCTGAGCGTCTCCTCAGGTCTATACGGTAATTTCTCAACTGTGCGACAGAGTCGCGTTGGTTATGACGCAATCGTTAGCCTATTTTTACAAAAACAGCTTCTACGGGGCGATAGTGTAAGATACAAGGTAACGGAGCCTTTTATGCATTGTCGTGTTTCTTTAGAAATAAACAATGGACAAATGGAGTCTTTAAACGCCTCTGATGTAAAGTTATTCACTGTCAAAGTGACTCAAAAATGGATGGGAGTCAATGGGATGCTAACAGCAGGTGATGGCTAGGTTAGCAATGGCCGGCCCTATGGGTGGAACGCTTTCCGAGTGCCCCCTTGGATTCAGCTGCAGCGCCATCTTCTGGTCAGATGACTTCATTCTGCGAAAAACTCTCACAGTGCATTTATGGGTGTTCTCTAGCCGTTGAGCGTACACACTCGTTATTGCGGTGCATTATGAGATTGAATGAGTGCACTCGATAACGCCACTATGGTTTCGGACATCGTTACAAATGGTTGTCCCTTCAAATAGTGCCCTATTTAAGAGTATAGGGGGCGATTTTGGACACAGCCCAGAGCCATTTTGGAATTTTGAGATAACGCATGCATCACATGTGCGTGCCACCAACTGTCGAAATCTCCACTTACGTTTATGCTAATAACTTCATTGGGCTAGAAACATTTATTCCTTGGCTGAAGAAGATTTGAGTGCACCCTGTGATGTCATTTTTTTGTCATGAAAATTTTAACCAAAATTGGCTCAGATAATCTTCAGACTGTGATGAAAAAGATTTTCGAAAAATCAAACCGTTCTTGAATAACGAGCTATCGAATTTGAACAAGAGCATGCCAAAATTAGGCTGTATCTCTGCAATGACTTTTATCGTAATAAGACCAAACTTGGTACATGTCAGCACAAGCACAACCTTTTGGCACAGCACTACCTATCAAGAGATACGGAAAAAAATATATATGAATGGTTTGCCAAGAAGATTGGTCTATTTTGATTCAGTGCAGCATACCTGGTCAAATGATACCTAATTTTCCCCTCTTGCCCATTTTGGGCATTGGGCATCTTGAATTTAAACATAAAATGTTGTATTTCATGAACTCGTTATGTGATATCAGCACCATGCCTGGAAGTACTCAAAAAGTTTAGTCAGTGCCATCTTGTGGTCAGCAATTATAACGAAATTTCTAAAAATGCTAATAGCTTTTGATTCATTTTGCCTATTTTATTAGATTTCTTGAGTCACACCAAAAACAATGATACCAATTATGCCATATGCACAATTGCTGTCTGCCATTTTGAATTTCTTTGAAAACCAAATTTTTTCAAACTCCAATTTAACCAAACTCGGCTTAGATCATCTTTAGCCTTTACCAGCCAAAACGTATTGAAACTTTTTTGATTGAACAAACCATTTTCTAATAATGCATCAGCAACTGTGATGGCATGGTGCCAAGCTGATAAGCCACGGCATATTGACAACCTTTGTAATGTCACTGTAACCTCACACTGACCACACCACCTGAATTTGGTAACAGCGCCACCTATTGGCTAAACTGCATAAGCAAACAAGTTATATACGTAACTGAATTTTAGATTTTTTAGCCCTTTTGACTTTAAAAATGTCTTCAATATTGTTACAGATGGTCTGATGCCCCCAGCCATGCTTGCATAACTCCTCATGCCTTTTTTTGAGCTTGGCAGCCACTGTATATGTATGTGTGTGTGTGTGTACCTGATTGTGATGTGTAAATCTGAGGTTTCTGGGTAGTGATGTCTGGACTCTGGTTTCCTTCCACCCATCAAAGTCCATCTCACATCGATCTTTCGCATGACAGGTGCGCGTGTCATCCACGCTCTCCTCAGTTTGTACAGTGATGCTCGTGTTTGCTGTGGTGGTGAGTGTTTTTGATGGCATAATAAAGTTGAGATTGCACCTATGTATGACAGACAGACAGAAAAAGGGTACAAATTAAGATCAGTGAAAGATCAAACTATTTTTTAATGTTTTTATTTCCCATTTCCCATTCTGAGTGCTTGCTACTGACAAAAAAAGACATGCGTTTTTTAAAATAGAAATTTATACAAAAAGATCATAAATAATAATTGAATTCACTCATTTGACTCATCATTGGAATCATTATGATATAAATAGAACAAAATGTAAGTGGTGTAAGCTAATTTTCCAGTCACCAACTACTAACTAACCAACATTTCCATTAATTAACTGAATGTGACTGGACAACATATGAATCTTTTACTCTGATGAGTCACAAGAAAATGAGCAACTGAACAGACAAAACACCAATGGCCAAGCTAAGAAGAATATATATTCATTCAACATTCAATTTTATAATTTTGCAAACATTACAGGAATGTTAATTTTCAAAGTTCTCTGAATATTCTGAAACAAATACTAACATTTAAAAAACAAACACCTCAGATTTTTCTTTTTTTTTAATGAACTATGCAAAAATAATGTTTTTGTGCAAACATTTCAAGAACATCATCAAGGACCAGTTAACTTTGAGCAAACTAAAGTTCATAACTTTGAGAGAACATTGCAGGAACGTTCTAATAACGTTCCTTGTTAGCTGGGGAAAATGGATCTCAAATGAGGATTTTCCAATAATACATTGCAATCAAAAGCACAAAAACCTTTTTTTTGTGCACAAAAAGCTGCTCTCCACATTCATTGTATAGCTTTTATTCCTGTTTATAGCTTTTTATTCCGATCTGATCAGAAGCACACATTTGACAGGTAAATGTTGTGTCAGTTTGATGTGGGAATCGAGAGGAGTAAAACAGTTAGAATGAAACTCAACAAGAGCAGCGTTCTCGCTCACACACAGAGCTGTGACCACAACTCATCAGAGCTTCCTTCAGCTGATTCATACACCGCTTACATGAGACAGACCTACAGACCAACTGCATGTTCAAATAGAGTAAAATGCAGACTTACTGTGATGGTTTGAGAGGAGTCCGTGTGAGTTTCTCTCCTGCCGTCTGTAGGAGGAGGTTACAGTCAAGCAGTTTATCTCTGTCCTCTCTTGAATGTGTAGAAATCTTCGTTTTCATTCAGACATCACTTGATAAACTCCACCCCTGTGTCTTCCTCCACCCCTTCAAATCTGTCTCGCTCTTTTTTCTCTCTCTTTGAATGTGCATTTCACAGAAGCTCACAAGGTCTCTATATGACTATATCTCCGACATGTCATAGTTTCGATATCTGTTCATATTGTCCATACAATTCTCATAGCAGTGCCCCCAAAGCATTTACATTTATTAATTTAGCTGATACTTACAAATGATGCAAAACTGGATCTTCTGATGAAGGAAACACATGCACAACATAAACTGAATAAATTTGCTTACATTATTCTTATGCGTTTTGTTTGATTTCTGTGTTGCAAAACATACAAAACAATTAATTTTACATATACAATACCCTATAATTCAATCATTCAATCAATCAATCAAACTTGTATGTATGGAAACCCATTTCTAACACAAATGAAAAAAGCTTTTGTAAATCTTAATTATGACATGAAAAGTCATAAATATGCCATAGAAAGTCAAAATTCCAACTGATTATAATTTATTCCTTATTTTGACTTGGTGGGTCTCATTTTAACTCATAAATTGTGATATGGTATGTCATTAGCATGTCATAATTATGAATTTTTAATCTCATCATTTTGACTTTTTATGGCATACTTAAGTTACCAAAGCATTTTTTTTTTTTTACATATGCGGCACAAATGGGCTTCAATATCAAACGCATTATGAAGGAAATTGTTACCAAAATAATTAATAATACAAATATTCTGTCGTTTAACGTTACTCACCTTCACGAGAAGGATGGTCAACTGTCAAGCTCCAAAAAAGAAAGTACATAAAGGTGCGTTATTTAAAGTATTTCGTATTATTTCGACTTCTTCGTGTGATAAACAGAAGGTAATTGATGTCATATTCACTCAAAATCTTGTCCTGGCGCACACGAGTTTTGTTTGTTTACGTAGGCCTACACTCGCCATACCATACAGTAACGTTACAAGAAGAAAATAAATTGCACAAAACAACAGACACACACAGCAGATATGCTGAATATAACAAACGTGGCTCATTAATAGTTAGCAAAAGAACCTAACGTTAGTTAGTGTTCATCCTGTGTCATTACGGGCCCGGAGTATCTGTGCCTCCACCAGCAGGGGGCGCTGTGGCGAGCTCAGCGCTTTTTCCCCCTCGGCGCGTTCGTCTTTGTACGGATTCTTTTCCTGTTGATTCCGGACATTGTGCTGCGGCTCAAGCACACTAAACTCCCTAACACTCGTCTCCTTTAATTTCATCATATCATTTTTTCATCTGTTCACCAGCTCTGACGATCACTGAATAATGGCTTTCAAGTACCCAAACGTCTATAGAGAGGAATCAGTGGTGAGTGACTGAATAATAGAGAGAAAGAGTGCATGGATGAATAGATGAAAGGATGAATGAATGAGAGCAGATGGATAAAAGAAGGAACGAATTGATAAATATATGAATGAATGAATACATGAATGAATGAATACATGAGAGAGTTTATAAATTAATTAAATAATAAAGTTTAATGTTAATAACTGCTATAATGCATAATAGGTGGATGAAGGAAAGATAGATAGATATTAATATATACCGTGCCCTATATAATAGATTAGATGGTAATATACTGTATATAAAGAATGGATAATATACATACATAATGGATAATAAATGTATATTAGAATAAATTAATTAATACAAGAATGAATGGCTGAAGGATGAATGAGTAATTGAACTTCTAGGAGACTGATAAAAGGCAACTTCCACCTGTGCTGTGATCATGTTGCCATGGTGACCTTACTGCTCATGTGATGCATGTGTGTTATTATCAGGTGGATGACTATCATGGATGTAAAGTTCCTGACCCATACAGCTGGCTGGAGGATCCCGACAGTGAAAAAACACAGGTGATCTCCACACAACAGCTCTCCACTCTCCTCGTGAACATCTGACTCGGTGTATAATGAGATATATGACGCTTTCTGTATCTGCCAGGCCTTTGTGAACGCTCAGAATCAGCTGACCCTGCCGTTCCTGGAGCAGTGTGAGGTCAGAGACCTCTTTAAGGATCGCATGACCGAGCTCTATGACTACCCCAAATACAGCTGCCCCTTCAAACGCGGGGACAGGTGAGGCGGCCAACAAACACAGACCACAACGAACGGACATAATCAATCCATTCCAGCAGAATAAACTTAAAATATCACAGTTTAGAAAGGGTCAGATGTTACTTTAACCAAACTCTGATGGTTTATTTAGTGTTTTCAAGCATGTGAACTAAATGTTTGGAATAATTCAGAATTATTTATGCTCTTGAAAGAAGTCTCTTACTCTCATCAAGGCTGCATTTATTTGATCCAAAATACAGTAAAAACAGTAAAATTGTGAGATATTATTACAATTTGTTAGTACAATTACAATTAGTAGAATATATTTCAAAGTGTAATTTATTCCTGTGATCAAAGCTGAGTTTTCAGCATCATTACTCCTGTCTTCAGTGTCACATGATCCTTCAGAAATCATTTTAATATGATGATTTTGCGATGCAATTATTAATATATTTTTTTTTTTATTGTGATATTTTTTGCTTCTTAAAGAATTAGTTCACTTCAAAATGAACTCACCCCATCTCATCCAAGTTGTCTTTCTTTCTTCCGTTGAAAAGAAAACATTCCAGGATTTTTCTCCATATTATAGACTTGTATGGCAACCAAAATGTTGAAGGTCCGAATAAACGCAGATCAAAGGGCTTCAAAGGCTCTGCACGATCCCAGCTGAGGAATAGGTTTTTTTTAGCCAATCCATCGACCATTTAAAAAAAACACACACACATTTATACTTTTTAACCTATATTGTTTCTTGAGCATCAAATCCTTATATCAGAAATATTTTTGAAGGATCATGTGACACTGAAGACTGGAGTAATGATGCTGAAAGTTCAGCTTTGATCACAGGAATAAATTACATTTTAAAATATATTTAGACAGAAATCAGTTATTTTAAATTGTAATAATATTTCACTGTTTCACTGATCATCTTTCAAAAACATTAACAAATCTTGCCGGGCCGAACTTTTGATTATCTGTTCTGTAGCATGTCTGGGTTTTTGAAAGCACTAACAAACATTTCTTGCCCTGTAGGTATTTTCACTTTTACAACACGGGTCTGCAGAACCAGAGCGTTTTGTACATGCAGGAGAACCTTGAGGCAGAGCCCAGCGTGTTCCTGGACCCAAACACCTTCTCCGAGGACGGGACGGTGGCTTTACGAGGTGCTGGGTGTGTCTGTGTTTGTTTCACGAAGCATGTGAGGTCTTTTTCTGCAGTGTATGGATGTCAGCTAAAGCCTGCAGCTTATTGGCAGGTTATGCGTTCTCTGAGGATGGCGAGTACCTAGCGTACGGTACCAGTGCGAGCGGCTCGGACTGGGTCGAGATGCGTTTTTTGCGCGTTGATGGTGCCGTACTTCTGGAGGATCAACTGGACAGGGTCAAATTCACCTGCATGTCCTGGACTCATGATGGAAAGGGACTCTTCTACAACTCCTACCCCGAGCAGGAGGGCAAGAGTGACGGTAAAGACACACAAACACGGCTGATGCACAAATTCACACATGCATGTGTAACAGACATGTTATTTTACATACTATATAGTATTAATAATTTTTATTAACATTTATTTTAATATTTTCAGTTTTTATTTTCATTTTAGTTTGTTTTTGAAATGTTTTTTTTTTTTTTTACAGTTATATTTATTCAATATTTCTATTTAACAAAATATTTTTTTATTAGGGCTGTCGATTTAATGCGTTAATTTAATTAATTCGATATAGGGGGGAAAAAAGCATTCAATTATTATTGCGACGTCTGACATTTTTATAAAGTTGAGTGTGACAAACATGATGCAGGGCAACAACTCGCTGCATGATGGAGTCTATAATACGCAGTTAAAAGCCCCTAAAATTCAAAATCAGGGCAAAAATGCCACTGTATGAGTTGTTTTGAGTTGAGTTGTTGCCACTGTAGGGCGGCAGTGGCTCAGTGGTTCATGTAGGTTGTCTACAAACCAGAAGGTTGGTGGTTCAATCCCCGGTTCCACCTGACCAAGTGTCGAGGTGTCCATGAGCAAGACACCTAACCCCAGCTGCTCCCGACGAGCTGGATGGCGCCTTACATGGCTGACATCGCCGTCGGTGTATGAATGGGTGAATGTGAGGCAAAAATGTAAAGCGCTTTGGATAAAAGCGCTATATAAATGCAGTCCATTTACCATTTTCTTATTTATATAATATGATATAGTTATCACACAAGTAAAGGGCGCAATTGTCATGAATAGCATGAGGGAAAATGTGATATTGATTTTATATAACAGTTCAATAAATAAGAAGTTAAAGCCACAATATGTAATTTTTCGCCGCTAGAGGTCACTTATTTAAATCAAAGGCGTGTCTTTGAAAACTCATTGATTTCGCTGAGTTTTTATTCTACCCGCAGACGAGCCTTTCCTCTTCTTCCGGCCATGTGTATATGTGGCGGAACGCAGTGCTGTTTTATTATATTAGATACATTATTTGAGTGTGTTGAAAGTTGTGTTATAATGCTTCTCTGTGCGTTTGCTCAGCGGCTACTATGAGACACTTGTTCACACTGCAGTGAGGTAGATCAATATTAGGCATGTAAAACATGGTACATCATGAAAACCAGATTCTAACAATAGGACTGTGTTGTGCTGTATAACAGTGATTAGTTTTCTGTCGATAAATGTCTCCCAACAGTTGCTCACCTGTCTAATGTCTAAACACTTAATATATACCCCGGAAATCAAGGGTATGATATCATGGATGGGTGACTCACGGTCCGCGTCCTGGTTAAAATTCCCTATTTCTCTGGATTTAAACATCGTTGGAAACATTTGGGATAATGCAAGTACACAAGTCAACAAAATATACAACATTGTTCAAATGTTTTTTGTTTTTTTTGGTCCAAAAATCTTACATATTGTGCCTTTAATATTGTGTTATATTTTTGTCTGTTTTTGCTCAATTTTGCCACAAAAACATTACCCATAAGAGCAGAACTAATTTGCGTCTCCGAGCAACACACAGCGGTGTTTCTGAATAAATGTGTGTTTTGAATGAATTTGGTGAAGCAATGATTCAATGCCCCATTCATAAAGAAAGCCATTTACTTCATTCCTGAATGAATCAGCTTTTTGAACGAATCGAATGAATGAATAAATGACTGGCTTATTCATTTAGAAATTTACTGACATTTACTGGCAGGTTTAGTTAGAGGATTGATTATTTCATTCATAAGATTCTGTATTTACTAAAAAACCCATTAAAGGTATAGTTCACCTGAAAATAAAAATTATATCATCATTTACTCACCCTCATGGCCGTTGTAGCCTAAAAGTTTGTGTAATACATTTTATGTTGAATCAAATAAATAATTTTTTTCCTAAAGCTATTTTTGGTAATGTCTATTTGATGCTTTTCTCATTTAACACAATATTAACTTTTATTTCTCTTTTGGGGGGTCATTTCTCAGCCAGATTTGATGTGGAATTCAATTAATTAATCAACATTGTATAATTGATCATATAAAAATATAGCTTGACAGTCCTAATTTTTATTTCAGTTTTAGTCGTGTTAATACTTTACACTTTTTAAAGTTAGTTTCCAAGGAAACATTTATCTTTTTTTTATATATATATATATATATATATATATATATATATATATATATATATATATATATATATATATATATATATATAATATAATATTTATTTTATTTTGTTTCACTGTTGTTTAGTAGTTTTAGATTTAGTTAACAATAAAAACACTGGTAGGAGATCTTAATGAAACTCTCTGTCTGTCTGTCTATCTCAGGCACTGAGACGTCCACTAACCTGCACCAGAAGCTGTACTATCATGTGTTGGGAACCCCTCAGTCTCAGGACGTCCTGTGTGCAGAGTTTCCCGATCAGCCGAAATGGATGAGTGGTGCTGAGGTAACAAACACACACGGACGATACTTTATTTCCGATCGTGTCTGAGGAGAATAATGTATGCGTGTGTGTTTTCAGGTGTCTGATGACGGCCGGTACGTGCTGTTGTCCATCCGGGAGGGCTGTGACCCCGTCAACAGACTGTGGTACTGTGACTTGAACGACACACCGCAGGGAATCACGGGTACAGATGCAAAAAAACAATATTATTCAGACAAGAATACTTCTTTTCTGATGCCACCGTCTTATTTCTCTCTTATTGATGGTAGGTTTGTTGCCATGGGTAAAGCTGATCGATAACTTTGATGCGGAGTATGAATACGTCACAAATGAAGGAACAGTTTTCACATTTAAAACCAACCTGGACGCTCCTCAATATCGACTCATCAATATCGACTTCGCCCAACCGTCCGTCAGCCAGTGGAAAGAGCTCATTCCCCAACATGACAAAGACGTCATCGGTGAGTAGAAATACTGTTTTTAGAGATAACGTGAAATTTACTTTCTTAAAAAATGTCACAGGAATTATGCGTAATAAATCTGCTTTTATTCAAAACAAAAAAGTGTTCTGCATAATCTAATTTCTATGTTCTTTCCCACACTTTTAACAGTCCAGTAAAATTTGAATTAAGTATTTTATGTGTATATATAAATGAACTAATTCATCTCACGTTTTTCTGTAATTAATTGAGATTAATTGCTTCTAACATTAAAGTTTTTAATATATAATGTGTCATAATTTCACAGTGAATCTCCAAATTAATGTAGAAACAACATAAAGACAGAATATTTTAATATTCAGTTTATTATTGATTCATATATGTAATTACACTATATAGTATAATTTATTACTTATTATTATTTTATATATTATATATATGTATTTTTGTAATACATTTGTATTATTTAAATTTTAAATATTATTTTGTCAGTGGTTTACGATGATAATGATCATTAAAACATAATTTCTCTTTATCTCTCTCTTTCAGTGTTCGCTACCTGTACGTACTCCAGCTTCCTGTTTGTGTGTTTCCTCCATGACGTGAAGAACGTATTGAAGATGTTCCATCTGTCCTCGGGAGAGGAAATCCGCACGTTCCCGCTGGACGTCGGTTCAATCGTGGGCTTCACTGGGAGGAAGAAAGACTCTGAGATCTTTTACAGCTTCACCTCGTTTTTGTCTCCAGGTCCGTCAAGATTCAGAAGCTCCTGACCTTAAAGGAGTACTTCAGCGCTTGGAAGATGAATCTGTATTTAAACTGGGTCATTAATGTAGTAGAAATGTGAAATAATTTTTGAATTTGCTGCCTTCTAGACTGAGAAAAGACAGGAAATATATTTTTGTCTCATGGGGATGAAAGACAACAATTCCCAGAATGCTTTGCGGCCCTACGAGGCCACTCCCGAACCACCGCTACTGAATCACTGGATCATTTGCCCACTGTGTTCAAATTCATAAAATCAGTTCAGTTAGAGAACAGACACTACAATTAAAAACTGAACGTGTCTGTTCAATATAATGAGTGAGTCGCCGCGCGAGTGTCACAGCCAAACGCAGCAGAAGTCAGATTACATTCATCGTGATGAATGAGCTGAATGAGCTCTCGTGATGAGAGCTGAGGTAACGTGACCGCGGCATATATTCACAGCGCGTGTTCGGTCTGGTGCGTTTTCAGTTCATGCCTTTGGAAGATTAACTTTTTTATAGGAATTAATTTGAGAAATTGAAACACTCACTTTACTCCACACCCGATCTGTTTCCATGAATGCCTGCAGCTGCAAGCTGAGCTGTGAGTGTGATCTCCATCCCTCATGCACGGGTTGAAAACATGCGGAAATAGCTCCTCTACTGGCTGTAGTCTTTAGCGTTTTGCTAAAAAGTCCTCCGATGACGCAAATTGACAATATTTGCGTCATCGGGGGAATTTTTCCAGAAATAAAATGCATAAATCTCTTGTCTCAGGGGGATATGAGGGGGGGGAGCATGATCATTTGAATAAACTCCAGAGGTTCTACTGATACAAAGCCATCTGCTAATCGCTGAAGTAACCCTTTATAAACTCATTAATAACATTCAGGTATCAGGTGTGTCTCGACTGACGTGTGCTGTGCTTTCCTGCAGCGATCATCTATCACTGTGATCTGACTAAAGAGCCGCTGCAGCCGCACATCTTCAGAGAGGTCACGGTGAAGGGCTTCAGTCCGGCTGACTACCAGACCACTCAGGTACAGCTACACACTTGTGGCAGTTCATCTGTCTGTAAAGTACATTGTAATAAATATTCAAATAGAAAACAAAAAGAAATTGCAATCATATATCACACTTTCTATTTTACTGTAATTTTGATCAGATAAATGCAGCCTTGGTGAGCACAAGAAACTTTTGAACGTGAGTGTCTGATCACCTTCACTTTATGCCTTTGTGTTTCATACAGGTGTTTTATCCCAGTAAAGACGGCACCCAAATCCCAATGTTTATTGTCCATAAGAAAGGAATCAAGCTGGATGGTTCCCATCCTGCCTTCCTATACGGATATGGAGGTTTTAATATTTCCATCACACCCAGCTACAGGTATGATACACAAGCACAAAAACATACAGCCGGTCACACACTCCGCACATGCATCACCTTCCTGTTCTTTTAAACGTCTGTCCTGTTCCCGTTTGTTTTTCAGCGTTTCTCGGCTGATATTTGTCAGGCATCTGGGAGGAGTTTTAGCTGTGGCCAACATCAGAGGAGGTGGAGAATATGGAGAGACGTGGCATAAAGGCATGTGACTAATTCTGGAGATAATCAGGGATCGATCTGTGCAAATCTTCTGAATAGAATACTAGATAATTGCATACTGTGCATTATACACTGCCTACTATTTATATTTGTTTTACCTTTTATTCTGCAATAATGCATTAAATTCATCAAACATGGCGACATTTATAATGCTACAAAAGATTTCTAATGCAAATAAATTCTGTTCAGTTTCTATTAAAAAATAATAATAATGCATTTTATTTATAAAGCACTTTACATTTTAAAGACAATCTCAGTGCTAGTGAATCCTTAATACCGGTAAATCAGTTTCCACAAAAATATTAACTTTGTTCAACACTGATGATAGCAAGAAGTGTTTCTTGAACGCTACATCATCCTATAAGAATGATTTCTGAAGGATCATGTGACACTGAAGACTGGAGTAATGATGCTGAACATTCAGCTTTGATCACAGGAATAAATTGCATTGTAAAATACATTTACATAGTTAATTAAAATTCCAATCATATTTCACACTATTGCTGTTTTTACTGTAATTTTGATCAAATAAATGCAGCTTTGGTGAGCACAAGAGACTTGTCGACCCCAAACGTTTGAACACTAGTGTACGTGCTGCAGAATTAGTGTGTGTATTATATATTTGGAACATAACCCTAATATCTTTAACATTCTGTTGTATTTAAATTAAAAGTGTCTCTCACTTTTCTCTCTTGCTGTTTAGCGGGGATGTTGGCCAATAAGCAGAACTGTTTCACTGACTTTCAGTGTGCAGCTGAGTATCTAATAAAGGAGGGTTACACTTCCTCCAGCAAAATCACCATCAATGGAGGCTCCAACGGGGGCCTGCTCGTGGGTACGACACACACACACACACACACACACACACACACACACACACACACACACACACTCTCCCGTTTGTTATCTCCTAGTACTGATTCCTGACCCCTGTGTCCCGCAGCGGCGTGTGTGAATCAGAGGCCCGATCTGTTCGGCTGTGCTGTGGCTCAGGTCGGCGTCATGGACATGTTAAAGTTTCATAAGTTCACCATCGGCCACGCTTGGACCACTGATTTCGGCTGCTCTGAAATCAAAGAGCAGTTCGACTGGTTAATCAAGTGAGTTTACTTTCTCTGAGTCCAGTGATGCTCAGACACAGTTCATTTTTCTACCATTTTTAGAAGCAGCAGAGGCAGTGACACATCTGAGACGTAAATGCATGTCAATTAAAGCTGCACGGCAATTTGTGTTTCTGTGATTTTACCCCCTTGCGTGTGGTAAAATCTTTATGCACAATGTCAAAAGGATAATTGATTTTATAGTATGGTGGCAACAGCATTATTTAAAATATGTAATGCATTACCTTATTAGATTTAATTTACCATATATTAGTGAACCTTTATTCAATTATTTTATTAATATACCGCATTGGTATTAACTAAAACAAATAATTTTTTAATGTAATTGAAATGGCTCAAATAAAAATATGAATAGATGAAAACCGAAAATTCGAAATGTTTCCTTAGCAAAATGGCAACTAACTGAAATTATTTGAGGTACTAAAAGGACTAAATCGTGGAGCTGCACGATTAAAACAGCCATCATCTTATTCAGCTGTCTAATAAACCTTTGACAATATGATCACAGCGAACAGTCAGATCTGTGTTTGTGCTGCTGCTGATCCAGGTATGACACAGAGAAGCATAATCATTCTAATATACTCCAGGGTTTCTACTATTACAAAGCCATATGCTAATCACTGAAGTAACCCTTTATGGGTATAGGGGCGATTTTGGACACAGCATATGTATTTGTCATTGAATCATTCATTCAAGAGATTCGGTTAAAAACACTGACTGAAGTATTTATGAGACATTGAATATTTCATTCAAACCGATTTAAAAATAAATGTATTCAAATTAATTAAATATTTTTTTAACAGACTGCAGCAATTAAAAATGTGTCATGTTATTTTTAGTTGTCTATACATAATCGTGGGAGAAACTTGATCTCTCTTTTTTTAAAATAAACTTCTCAGTTTTCTCAGTTTATCCAGAATCATGCAGCTCTACCAAATAGAAATGTTTTAAAAAGACCAAAACTAATAAGGACAAGTACATAAAATGACTAAAACATAAAATAAAATGTAAATGCTAAAATGAAAAAACAAATTAAAAATGTTAATAAATGCTATAATATGATAAAACTAAAATAACACTGATTATATGTCTATAATTTTACCATTGATTTGCTCATCCAGATTATTTAAAAACCACTTATTGTATGTAATTTAGGTAATGTTGCACACCGACTGAATAGTGCATTAAAACGTTTCTTATTTTCAATATAGGCGAAATTATTATTTTTTGAATGCCTTTTATTGTGTATCTCTGACATAAAAGCACTTTTCTGTTCTGAGTTTAAAGAGCTGTAAATGTTGTGATCCTGCAGGTATTCTCCTCTTCATAATATCCGTGTTCCAGAAGGAGACGGGGTTCAGTATCCGGCCGTACTGTTGCTGACGGGCGACCATGATGACCGCGTGGTGCCGCTGCACTCATTAAAGTACATCGCCACCCTGCAGAATGAGATCGGTCACTGGCCCGGCCAGTCAAACCCTCTCTTCATCTATGTGGACACTAAGTCAGGCCACGGCGCAGGAAAGCCCACCAGTAAAGTCATTCAGGAGGTGGCAGACACGTACGCCTTCATCGCTCGCTGCCTGAACCTCAGCTGGCTCGAGTGAAACGTCACCAAACCTCCTCTAAACCTGCAGGTTTTTACCTCTTACAGTTTGATTTCATGCCTGTTTGCGCTCCTGTTCACTGAAATGTTCACTTTTCTTAGTCTCTGTTTCATTATTAGATGTTACTTTCTAGTAGAAACGCTAAAATCTTTTCACTGAAAGCTATAACCTGAACTGCATTCATGACTGATTTTTGTATCACTGGGCTCTTGTTCTTCTTAGGAAATATTATAATTACTGAGGTCACGGGGGGGAAGTGTCATAACCTCTCAAGCACTTTACTAAAAGCTGTATTTATTTGATGACGGAAAGGCATGAGCAGTTTATGGATCACAGCATTAATGTATAGCACCCATCAAGAAACCATTTTGCAAGTGAATCTCATGAAAACATGTTCAGATCACATTTTGCCCCCAAAACTAAAATAAATAAATGCACATTATCCATAAAGGAAGCCTTTTTTTTAGGATTTTTATTATTTGTTACACTATTTTTAATGGCAGTTCAGCACATTTAAACTAGGGGTCGAGTGTTATGAATGCTTCTACAGATTCATTACTGTAATTTGCCTGGATATGATTCTCATTCACAGCATGAATGATATAAATGTACAAATACTGGTACTGTAATGTTTTTTTGGATTACTGTAATGACAGTGAGTTTTTGCATACAGCATTGAGAACTGGAGAGGTTGGAATGAAAATGTTTCATTATTTTTTCTTTTGATTGGAGTTGAAATATAACCTGAGCATGTTTCTGAACATGAGATTCACCCTTACAGTATTTGCGAGTATGTTCATTTGTGCAAATGAGCTAAATCTCTCGACAGAAATCCGTTTCTACCTCCACATTTATGCAGATGGTTTTACCTTTAAAGGGAAAAGTAAATGAAATAACCTAGTACAATAAAACACATTTGAACAAAAACTGTGTGTGTTCAGTAAGATCATAGCTGTGTTTTGTTTGCATGTTCTATTAGATTGTTGCGCTGGTCCAGGCACAATTAGCATTTCAAATGCATTTTTTTTAAGACTACAGAGAAATTATTAATCTCATCTATGTGGATTCTATAATACACTCCAAAACAAGTTTTACTCCGTATCAGTGTGAATTGACTTTGTCTCCCTCTGCTGGCAGGCTTACACGCCCATATCCCATGAAACAAAACTAAAGCAGGTTCAGCATTATCTCATATCACATATGGCTTTTTAGGGTCCTTATAATGATGTGTAATGATTTTGTTGTATTTCTCTTAACATAAGCTTGTCTATTACACACACACAAGCAAAACCTTTATATATACCTTTATATACTTTATATTCATCAAAAAATCCTTAAATTTTTTTACACAACTGTTATAATCATAAATGTTTCTTGAGCAGTAAATCATATTAGAACAATTTCTGAAGGATCATGTGACACTGAAGTAATAATGCTCAAAATTTTGCTATGCATCACAGGAATAATAGAAAATTAATTTTATATTTTAATATTTCACAATATTACAACTTTTTTTGCATTTCTAATTACAGAAATGTAGCCTTGGTGAGCAGAAGAGACTTCTTTAAAAACATTAAGTAATCTTACCGTTCTTCAACTTTTGACCGGTAGTATGTTTATATACATATACGGTATATATATACAGTGAGGAAAATATGTATTTGAGCACCCTGCTATTTTGCAAGTTCTCTTACTTAGAAATCATGGAGGGGTCTGAAATTGTCATCGTAGGTGCAGTAATCAGTAAGAATCCAACTACCAACATGGCCAAGACCAAAAAGCTGTCCAAAGACACTAGAGACAAAATTGTACACCTCCACAAGGCTGGAAAGGACTACGGGGGAAATGCCAAGCAGCTTGGTGATAAAAGGTCCACTGTTGGAGCAATCATTAGAAAATAGTACTGGGGCTCCATGCAAGATCTCACCTCGTGGAGTCTCAATGATCCTAAGAAAGGTGAGAAATCGGCCCAGAACTACACGGGAGGAGCTGGTCAATGACCTTAAAAGAGCTGGGACCACCATTTCCAAGGTTACTGTTGGTAAAACACTAAGACGTCATGGTTTGAAATCATGCATGGCACGGAAGGTTCCCCTGCTTAAACTAGCACATGTCCAGGCCCGTCTTAAGTTTGCCAAAGACCATTTGGATGATCCAGAGGAGTCATGGGAGAAAGTCATGTGGTCAGATGAGACCAAAATATAACTTTTTGGTCATAATTCCACTAAACGTGTTTGGAGGAAGAAGAATAATGTAAGTACAATCCCAAGAACACCATCTCTACTGTGAAGCATGGGGGTGGTAGCATCATGCTTTGAGGGTGTTTTTCTGCACATGTATGGAGCCAGAATGGTGACTTTAAAATTTGGCATCACAAATTAAAATTGTCATTGAAAACAAAAGCAGAACTGAAAAAGGAAACATTGGCATTGAAAGATTTGCATTGAAAACAGTTGTATTGGCATTGAAACAAGTATTGGCACTGAAAAAATAAAATTATTAAAATATTACAATCGTATTCTTTTATTGAATTGGGATTTATTTGTATTTTTTAATGACAATCTTCAGAATTTTTCTTCATGTCACTCTTTTTCAGTGACAGTTTTTTTTACAATGTCAGTTTTTTTTCAATGTCACTGATTTTCAGTTTCAACTTTCTGTCACTGTTTTGGCGTGGAGAGGGGCGGGGTCTGAGGGGAGGGGTAAGTAGAGCGTAGTTTGCATATCATTTGCATATAGGTATACTGAAGCCGTCACCAGCTCTGAAGCTGCATGACTAATGTCCAGTTTACCGGGAACTTCCAAGCCGCAAGTTTAAGTCTTTTTTTTATATTTTTTATCTGCCATTTATATGTTTTCTCGTGCAACCTGGCCGGCTTGGTTAACTTTTAACGGCCGTTATGCTGTTTTGTTTTTTCCGACGTCGACTGGAACATGTAAATTAGCCTACTAACATTAGCCGTGTTGGCTAACTTTACTGTGGTTAATGCGGCTGTGTAAGTTACACTACTGACATCCCCAACCACACACACACACACCGGAGACAGACGTTACTCCTAGGGCCGCGAGTGTGCTTTTATCTGTATTTAATTTAGTTGTGCTGCTGCACAAGACCTCATAAACGTGCTAACGCAAAACGTTCAGCAGTATCACACCAGCACAGCAGAATCCAGTGCCGTCACATGAGCACCTTTAAATACAGATAGAAGCACACTCGCAGCCCTAGGAGTTACTGTGTAACGCTGCGTTTAAGCCGAACTACCGGCTCTCCTGTGTGTGTGTGTGTGTGTGTGTGTGGTTGGGGATGTCAGTAGTGTTACACAGCCGGCGCCCTGCTGATTATCATGTCAGTGTTAACGTCACAGGCTATGTTACTGTTAGCCACTGTTGTGATGTACTCGACAGACCCCTAACGTTAATTATTTTTTGCCAAACCGGACTTTTAGCCTTATTCTGTGCATATGGTGACCGTTAAAAGTTAAGCAAACCGGCCAGGTTGCACGTGAATAAACATGTAAATGGCAGATAAAAAAAAAAACAGACTTGCGGCTTGGAAGTTCCCGGTAAACTGGACATTAGTCATGCAGCTTCAGAGCTGGTGACGGCTTCAGTATACCTATATGCAATGATATGCAAACTACGCTCTACTTACCCCTCCCCTCAGACCCCGCCCCTCTCCACGCCAAAACAGTGACAGAAAGTTGAAACTGAAAATCAGTGACATTGAAAAAAAACTGACATTGTAAAAAAAAACTGTCACTGAAAAAGAGTGACATGAAGTAAAAATCTGAAGATTGTCATTGAAAAATACAAATAAATCCCAATTCAATAAAAGAATACGATTGTAATATTTTAATAATTTTATTTTTTCAGTGCCAATACTTGTTTCAATGCCAATACAACTGTTTTCAATGCAAATCTTTCAATGCCAATGTTTCCTTTTTCAGTTCTGCTTTTGTTTTCAATGACAATTTTAATTTGTGATGCCAAATTTTAAAGTCACCATTCTGGCTCCATACACATGGGACAGGGCGACTGCACTGTATTAAGGTGAGGATGACAGGGGCCATGTATAGCGAGATTTTAGGGAAGAACCTCCTTCCCTCAGTTAGAGCATTGAAGATGGGTCGAGGCTGGTTCTTCCAACATGACAATGACCCGAAGCACAGCCAGGATAACCAAGGAGAGGCTCTGTAAGAAGCATATCAAGGTTCTGGCGGGGCCTAGCCAGTCTCCAGACCTAAACCCAATAGAGAATCTTTGGAGGCAGCTCAAACTCTGTGTTTCTCAGCGACAGGCCAGAAACCTGACTGATCTAGAGAAGATCTGTGTGGAGGAGTGGGCCAAAATCCCTCCTGCAGTGTGTGCAAACCTGGTGAAAAACTACAGGAAACGTGTGACCTCTGTAATTGCAAACAAAGGCTACTGTACCAAATATTAAAATTGATTTTCTCAGGTGTTCAAATACTTATTTGCAGCTGTATCATACAAATAAATAGTTTAAAATTTCTGGATTATTTTTTTTAGGATTATGTTTCAGTTTTTTTCCGTCCACTTATATGGACGTGGGGAATGAATACAGTTCCAAGAAGAGTCATTCGAAGAGGAATTTGCAAGCTCCTACCTGTTATCGGCAGCCCTATCTCTTCATGCTCTCCGAACTCGCTGCGGTACGCTCCGCTGACCATGCGCGTGCTGGCCTTGTGCTTCCCGAAAACTGTGTATATATTTATAATGCACTACCAGGATGCACTATGGGAAGAAGGCAAGCTGGCAGATGCTTTGGGCAATGTTCAGCTGGGAAACCTTGGGTCCTCCATCCATGTGGATGTTACTTTGACACGCACCACCTACCTAAGCATTGTTGCAGACCACATAAAGCCTTTCATGGAAACAGTATTCCCAGGTGTCTGTGGCTCTTTCAGCAGAATAATGCTTCTGCCACAAAGCAAAAATGCTTCAGGAATGGTTTGAGGGGCACAGCAAGTTTGAGGTGTTAAAAAGGCTTCCAAATTCCCCAGATTTAAATCCAGTCGAGCATCTGTGGGATGTGCTGAACAAACAAGTCCGATCCATGGAGGTCCCATCTCACAACTTACAGGACTTAAAGGATCTGCTGCTAACACCTTGGTGCAGGATACCAGAGCACACCAGGGGTCTAGTGGAGTCCATGCCTTGACAGGTCAGGACTGTTTTGTCAGCAAAAGGGGGACCAACCAATGCCTGATCAGTGTATATAGTCATGTGGAAGAAAGTACGCCCAGGAAGTATCAGGACATCATAAAAAAATCATCTGATCTTTAGCAGGTCTTAAAATTAGGTAAATGTAACCTTGGATGAACAACAACACATGATGTATTACACGGTCATTATTTATTTAACAAAAATACAGCCATGTGTGACAATCTAAGTACCCTCTACGATTTAATTGCTTGTAGCAGAAATGACTTAAAGTAATCATTTTCTTGGACTTTATCAGTCTCTTACATTATTGTGGAAGAATTTTGTCCCACTCTTCTTTATAACGTTCCTTCAGTTCATTAAGGTTTGTGGGCATTTGTTTATGCACAGCTCTCTTAAGGTCCCACCACCGCAACATTTCAGTCTGGTTGAGGTCTGGACTTTGACTGGGCCAGTGCAACACCTTGATTATTTTCTTTTTCAGCCGTTCTGTTGTAGATTTGCTGGTGTTCTTGGGATCATTGTCCTGTTGCATGACCCAATTTCAGACAAAACTTAGCTTTTGGACAGGCCACACATTTGACTCTAGAATGCTTTGGTAAACACGAGTTCATGGTCAATTCAATGAGTGGACGATACCTGCAAAACAAGTCCAAATCATCCCCTGTCTGTGATGGACAGTTGGTTTAAGCCTTAAGGTGTTTGCGATGGTATGTTGTGTTTGGTTTTCGCTTAATTGGCGCTGTGCATTATGGCCAAACATGCCCACTTCGGTCTTGCCTGTTCAACGGATATTGTTCTAGAAGTCTTGGGGTTTGTTCAGATGCAACTTTGCAAACCTAAGCTGTGCTGCTAATGTTTCAGTGCACTGGGAGGATTCTGTGATTGAGACAGCCCTTAAAATGGCCGACTCCCTGATCAGTGCCCTCTAACTACTGAACTAGGAGCTGATTGAGACACTAATTTAAATTTTCCACTGAATCGGGAAGACAGGGAGGGGCATATCAAACAGCTCCACCCCTTTTTTTAAATACCCAATGGCGTTTAGGTTGAGCCGTTGAGCTCGATAAAGCCGTAGCTTCCTCCTAATCTACTCCATATTGCTTTAAAATATAGCATAAATATTGAAAGCATATTTACACTGTCTGAATCGTTCCCTATCCCTATATATAGTGCAATATGTGCCATTCACTATGTAGGAAAAAGTAATTATGTGACGATTTCAGCCGCAGCTTCAGCATCTGTTTATAATGTAGATATAGAGAGCTTTTGATTGGACAGAAAATCTGATGAGAAGCTGAATTGCAGAGTGATGTAATCCAAATCATTGATCCACAGTGGCGTAAGTTTTAGACTTTAGAGTTTTTAATGCTTTTCTAAATTTCTGAATCTTCTAAATTCAAAATTTGTCATTGTTTTGGAGCACACTATAGATAACAGTAAGACGAACATATTCATAGGCTACTAAAAGTAGGCTAAATAAAATTTACTTTAAAAAACAAAACAAAAAAAACATTTTATGTCATGGGGACTTTAAAAGTTTTTAGTAAAAACAGATTTTTATGTTTTACTAATCATAAAAGTATAGGCATGATTACCAGATGTAGCTACACTGTAAATCAGTCACTGAGGCAAATGCTATTAAGCCGAAACACCCTAAAGTTACCACGGTCTTTAACTTGGAGATACCACGACATTTTAATTAATAATCACGCAAGTGTGGTAGCTTTACAAAATCAAAAAAAAAAGTTTTTCGTCTTTCATTAAAAGATGCAGAACGACCAGTTGCCATTTTCAGCTGGTATGACTCTCCAGTATCGGTGTGAGCGCACTGTCAGTCCGGTTCCGGTGCGCGCGGATGCGTGAGGAGGAGGAGGAGGAGGGCGGGTGTCGCGCGCCTCGCTCGGTGAGTCCGGTTTAGATCACATCACTTCGGAGTTTCTCTCACGCGTTTCTCTTCATCATGGCGCGATGCGCTCCTGACACCGGTTCCGTCCCGTCCCCGTGATGCGCGTGATGATGATGATGGTGACAGATGAAAGATGGAGAAACTATCCGCGAGCATTACCGGACTCTCGTGGAGCTCCGTGTCGCTGCCGTTGGACGTGATCGTGAGCAAATTCCGCTTACCGACTCTCGTGCGGCTGAGCCACGGTAAGAAGCATCAGAGTTACTGAACGCAGTTATAAACGGGCTAGATCGAGCCCATACTCAGAGCGCGAGAGTTTGTTTGGCGTTGTTGCGCCGCGTCGCGTCAAAGATTCTTCAGCTTGTTGCCGAATCAAAGTTTGCGGATTAAGAAACATGACATTTCGCTTGTAGGCTATATGCATGAACTTTCGGCTCTGATTATGAAAAGTATTAACAAACCCTGATAAAATCCGCGTTTTTATCGCATGGAACTTTACTCAAACGTTGCGTAAATGTTTGCAACACAGAATCCTCAGTGAAGTGTGTTGTTGATTTGTCTTTTGGCTAAAGGTGACAGAGTGTGTGTTGTGTGTTAAAGAGCTGCAGCTCTTTTCATATGTTAATGTTGTAATGCGCTGTAGTGTGTGTTGAATACTAAACAACCTCCTGCAGGAGAAACTCCAACATTTACTCACCAATCACAACTGAAGAACAGAACAAATTAAACTCCCATCAATGTAGACTGTGTGTGTGTGAGTGTGTGAAAGTTTGACTCTATGGTGGGAAAAAGCTCCTGAATTTGAAGTTAAATAATCAATGATAAATTTCTGCATATGTGGCTGATATGTTAGTTATGATGTGTGACAGCATGTTCTTTACACTTTCAGACTTTTTCAGGGAGTTTTTATGTTTGCATTATAGACTCCATATTCTCTGCTGAGAGTATTAAAAAAAATGTGCACCCAGAAATGCATATTCTGACATTTACTTAACTGAATGCATTTATATTTTGGGTGTGTGAATTAACCCTTTAAACATAAAATGGTCTGACTTGACACATCAGGGAGCTCTTCTGTAAAGATGATTGAATCAGATGAAAATGAATCAAACAGTGATGGGTTTTCTATAGATTCGGGCATTTTTAAAAGTAAAACATGCTGAAAATGTTATTTTTTTTTTTTTTTAACATAAGCAAACAACCCAGAACTTAATTTTTCATTTAGCCAACAAGCTGAAGACTGAAATTTAGACATTTAATGGCAAAACTTTTACATTTGTGCTAAAGTAAATTGGGGATCGATCTACCGCTTAAGGGCCATTGCCACGACCATAATGGATTATTAGTTTTAGTTTACTTTGTGCGCATGTAGAGCAGAAATACTTATAATGCCTGACTGTTCACCCCAAGTATGATAACTATAACTGTTATTGGCCACACCAACAAACAATAACAGCATGGATTCTGAATGGCTGAAAATGTTTGCATAGTTCATCAGTTGGAAAAAAGAGATTCCAGTTATATTTTTACTCTTCGTTGTTATCGTTATGTCACTGTTTATACCTGGAAGATGCATTTTGGTCCATCGGATCACAAGGTGATGACACTAAATACAGGTGTACACGTGGTGTAAAAGGTTTTAAGCTTGTCTACTTTTGACCACTTCCAGAGGTATAATGCATTGCTTTTGCAGTTTAAACGCTCATAAGGATGAATGAGTTTAAACAGCCACTAAAGACGCCTCCTCTCCGCCTCCTGACCTCATGCATGAACATTATGGGAAGCGTCTAACCAGACGGGATTTAAACTTTTTCGGCTGGAGACCCAAGATTGGTTTGAAGATGAAAAACGTCCCAAGAGCAATGTCAACATTCCTGATTTCTAACACACACACACGTTTGTTTTTGTGACATATGGGGACATTCCATAGGCGTAATGGTTTTTAGACACTAAAAATGTTGGGTTAAAAACAACCCAAGTTGGGTTGAAAATGGACAAACCCAGAAAATTGGTTGTTTGAACCCAGTAAATGGACCCATTCAAACAACCCAATTTCTGGGTTTGTCCATTTTCAACCCAACTTGGGTTGTTTTTAACCCAGAATTTTTTAGAGAGTATACTTAACAAACCGTATTTTCTATCCTTTTACACTGCCCTTACCCCTAAACCTACCCATCACAGGAAACATTCTGCATTTTTACTTTCTAAAAAAACTCATCCTGTATGATTTATAAGCATTTTGAAAAGTGGGGACATGGCCAATGTCCTCATATTTCACCCTCTCCTTGTAAAACCTGTGTCATACCCATGTCATTACACACATTTGTGTCCTCATATGTCACAAAAACATGCCCCCCCCCCCCCACACACACACACACACACAGCTTTCGGCTGGTCTTGCGGCTGTCAGAGCAGAAATGAAAGCTGATGCTCACAGTGTGTTTTTCCGTCTCTGGGCGTGTTTGTATGTAAATTGCTTGAGCTTATTTTGTCCATTAGACTGAAATAAACTTTACCCACCCATAGAAGAAATCAGGACAGAAGTGGATGAAAGTGGACAAAAGGTGTAAAGAGGAAAGTGATCCGATCAAGCAAAACGCATCTTAATACAGGTGTAAACAGGTCCATAGTTGTGATGTGGACTTCACTCTGCTATCCATGTTATTGTGAAATCCGCCAATACGCAGGTCCTCATGCAGATTTCGCTCATGTTCAGTTCACTGTGTAAACCATAAACCAACAGAAAGCTGGTTCATGAGCTCTGCTTTATACATCCGCTGCAGTATTGACAATGCACTATGAAACTTTTACCCACAAAGGAACTGCTGAAATGTTGCTGATGTTCCACATAGAATAATAATGATTAAAATGCTAAGGCTATCAACCTTGATGTGATTGGACTTTTAAAGTGTAATAAATATGTTATAGAGTATAATAAGGTAGACTGAAAACAGATTTGATAATACATGTTTTATTTGATTTCTCTTGTTCCTGTTGAGTGTAATGCTAATTTTAAAGCTTCAGATCCTCTGCTTGATTAGATGCTGCTGATGTGTTTGTGTGGGAGGATCTCAGTGTATCAGCACAGACAGCAGTAATTACACACAACAGACAATCTGTGTGTGTTGGACTCGTTCCCTGTGTAAAGCATCTGTTTGAGACTCCTCTCAATGAGGAATGCGCTTAATACCGGATCGATACAGTTCTCCTCTGTCTGTCCATTCATCTGTTCTTCAGCAGAGAGATCAGCCTGATGTTTGTGTTTGTGAGGTGATGATGTTGTTTGTGTCTGATCGCTGACCTCAGTTCTCTCCCATAAGCCCCATGTGAGGAAGTTCAAAGAACTCATTTGATGTTTGTGGTTGAGCTCTTATATATTTGTGTGTGTGTGTGAGAGACTGAATGTCTCTTTGGCCGTGTGTGTGTGTTTTAAAGCGACAAATTAATGTCAGATACATCCGGGTTTTTGAAGCTTTTGTGCGTTATGTGTTTCATGATTTACAATTCCTGGTCAACATTTATGGGTGTGTGAACGGAGTAATGTCAAGTCAAGTTTCACAACAGATTGTTTTATCAAAGCAGATTTATTTTTTATATTTGATTTAACCCATATATTTGAATTTTGTTGGTATAAATTAAGGCATTTTGCAGTTGATTCAGCATTGTTAAATAATATTTTGATCTGAATAAAACCAGGTAATTTTGAAAATGTTTCAGTGAAATGTATATTTTGTGATGACAAGCAATCAAGCCTGAACCGCATGTATGATTGGCATACATGAGTATACTGTATATATGCGAATAAATTTAGACATCAAACAGTTGAGGTTTGCTATACAGAATATATTGCTTTATGTGAGTGTATGTATGTGATTAAAATTGAATATAACAACTTATATATCTCACTGGATGATATTAGTATACTGTACATTTTCAACTATATAACAAGAATCAGGTAGTTGAGATTTGCTATATAATACATGTGAGTGTACTGGATGTATTCGGGTATTTGATTTGTTTTTACTTATTTATTTCATTTGAGTTTCTGAGAGTCAGCACTCAGCACCAGTACAGATCTGAAAAAAATGCCAAGTGTCGGCCAATTAATCAGCCTGGCCAATATAAATGTCTCTTTTGCATCAGTGCTGAACCTGTAAAGGATGAATAATCAAATCAGTTGTGCATTTTCATGTGTGTGCAGGTGAGAATGTGGAGGGTCTGTCGGAGGAGGATGTGATTTTGCTTCACTCCTGCAGACAGTGGACCACCGTCACTGCCCACAGCCTGGAGGAAGGCCATTATGTGATCGGACCTAAAATAGACATCCCACTTCAGTATCAAGGTACCGACCATATAACACACACTGGACTGTGTCAACAGGTGTGCTGACACCCAATTAATGATTTTAATTCAAGCATCACTTGCTAGTTCTGTGGATGTGAATGATATTGCAAACTAGATTGTTTACTAGGGGTGTGCTCTAAATTTTCAAAGTGACTTATAAACAAAACTTTATCACATATGTACAGTATAGGCACCACTCAAATTATCAACCAAAATCTAGTTCGTAAAAATAGAGTTTTAAACAGATAATCGTTGAAAATGTCCCTACAGCAGAAATATTTCAGCACAGAAAACTGATTTCATTATTATCCATTGAGAGTGTACAAGCTATTAAACACACACTCTGGCCAGAGAGAAAGAGAGAGAGAGAAAGGGAGATGATTGGTTGTTAACAGTATATTGATTGTTGTATTCAAGCACTTAACTTCACACATGGTCACTTAGACGTTCTGACACACACACACACACACACACACACACACACACACACACACACACACACACACACACACACACACACACACACACACAGTCTCAATTCAGATTTATTGCAGTGAGTGTTTTCATACAATAAAAAGCACGTTCAGGAAGATGGTGAATTTTTATCTGGCAAATTAAGCCAAAAGTGATATAATCCTAAGATTGTAACAAAGCCGTTTTATTTAGTCTTTTATTATTATTTTGTATAAAGAAGTAGTGAAGCTATTTTGTTTTTAAATATGAAATGTATACACATTTTTCATATATATGTGTGTGTGCGTTTAATATTTTAAAAACAGCATAATCAAATCCATCCATCCATCGTTAATAAGTTGCGAAAAAATTAGATTTCATTAGAATACACGACTGCTTATAAATGGCCGTCAATGGAGAAAGATGCTTTTTGCCAACAGAATTGGTGTAGTTACGGCATCCAACCAGCAGGGACACATTTTTAAAACCCTGACCCTTTGGTTAGCGCTCTCATTCATAAAGTCAAACTTATCATTACCTCATCCTGACGTCATTCCCATGAGAGCCGCGGAGGAGCCCGTTTTTCTGAGCTTCCGGAATCGCAGACATTACTGCTCTGGACTTCCTCTCCTGGGATGGACGTTACCTAATATACCCGCCACCCGCACCATTAGGTCAGGTGACCAATGAGATCATCTGTTGGGGTTTCCGGAGGCAGTAAGATGCTGAGAGGGATGGATGAGGTCATTTGTGTCTCGGTGGCTGGGTCTAACGTCTCTCAGATAGACAGATAGTGTGCTAATAAGGAAGATGGAATTACAGAAGGAGGATTATTACACAGCTGAGAGATGCAGAAGATGAGACCATGTTGATATTTTAGATTTGCTCGCGATTTTAATGATGCAGAAGAGGGTTGTTATTGATGACTCTCAAAACGGAAAATTTAGACATTATATTTGAGTGTTTTTCTGACTGTGCTATAGGGACTTTTAATGTAACTGTACTGTAACTGATTTTGAATGATAACATAAACCTATAAACATGTTTTGTTTATGCTCTATGAAGAAAATGAAATTTGAGAACCAAGGCAGCTGAAAAAGTGGGCAATCACAGCTCAGTTTTACACTTTATGCAACAAAAAAACCCAGATTTTTTTTAATGAAATCTGAGAGCTCTGTCCCTCTTTCGAGAAAAACGCCACTGCCCCTTTGGCGCTTCAAAAAGTTCATAAAAAGATTGTAAAACTAATCCATATGAATTGAGTGGTTTAGTCAACATTTTCAGAAAAGACGCAACGCATGATTAACAGATTTAATTTAGCATTTATTCACATTCAATAACTCAATGATTACAACAGGGACCAGTGAGGTTCATTCTCGTGTTACGCAGCACGTTTAAAGGTTTGCAGTCGCACATCAAGCAGGTTCAGTTGAGCTTCTGTTTATGTTCGCAGATCAATGTTTTGTGAATAAAAGCCTAAATTCTATCTGTTAATCATTTAAAGCGATTGAATCAGAAAATTCAGATGACTAAACCACTCAATTCATGGATTAGTGTTATGATCTCTTTATGAACTTTCTGAAGCGTCACAGTGTTAGTGGCGTTTCTGTCAATGGAGGAACAGAAATCTGCGGTGCTTGACCAATAAGAACACACAACCATGACGCAAGAGTGATGTGAGTGGTTGCCAGTGTGTTTTCGAGTTTTTTATTGGTATGTTATGTAGTTGCTAAGGTGTTTCTAGGTGGAACCCGCTCCCATGTCTCTATGATATAGAAGTCCATATCTTATAGATTTGTAAATCTGGTATTATTTATCATTAATTGTATTTTTCCTCTTATATTTGTGTTTTCATTGTCTGTCTGTTGAAAATGGGTAAATCTTAATAACAGCACATCTCCTCAACAAGGCATTTTATTGGATAAATTATTCATGTCTGTAGCACAAACTCTGGATTTTTTTTTATACACAATAAGTCTCTGTTTAGATTGCAGAGTAAAAGTGTGTGTGATGTGTGTGTTAGAGTGCTAATAAAATGTGATTGGTGCATTTAATTGTATGCTTGCTCTGATTGGTTGTAGGTGCTTCAAATGATGTTCACAACAGTAATTTTAGTGGCTTTAGTGGAAGTGATTTATTTTGTACAAATGCCTCCAGAACAGAAAAGAAAAAGTGAAACTTCAGAAGAGAAAGAAACCCTTTCAGCGCTGAGTGTCGTATAGACTGACAGAAAGAAAAGCTGTTGCCAGGAGACAGAAAGACAAAGAGAGATACGCTCACTTACGCTTTATCTCTGTGTGTGAAACTGACCTAGAAGATCACACACACACACACACACACTTAAATGAGGACATACCATAGGCTTCTGTTGTTTATTATATAAAGCTAATTATGATCTTGACCGACCAAACTCCATACTCCAAAAGAATCCTTTTGCATTTTAAAAAAATAAGAAACTATATGAACTTATTTTTATCTTCCAGGATGTCATCAAAGGGCAGTGTAGTTTTATTGGGCTCACTTCTGGGGAGAATTTTGTAAAACTATTTCTTTCTTTCTGTCTCAGGAAAGTTTAAGTTATTGGATCAGGATCGGGATGTCCGTGAGCCGGTTCAGTATTTTGGAAGCGTGGAGGAAATCGCAGGAATCTTTCCTGATCGCGTGTTCGTCATGGAGCCCATCACGTTTAGCGTTAAGGTAATGACACCATCTCAGTAATACTCACATCAAGTATTGTGTGTATATATATATATATATATATGCTGAATTATCACCCCTTTAATGTCTAGTGACATATCAGGGCCATTTTATGATTCATTGAAATACGTTTCTTACATACAGTTCCTTTAAATTGAGCTTGGTCTTGACTCGTGATAGCCAGACAAGCTGTGTTTAGTGATTTAAATTGCAAAACACTTATTTTTTTTTTTATTTTTTTACAATTTATTACTTTTCTTTATGAAGTCTAATTGAATGTCAAAAGAAATAACTCACTGATTCATTTAATGTTTTTGAACCATCATTTGCGTCTGATTAAATAATAAATTATATACTTTCACAGTTACATATCATTGCTGTCGGGCAGAACAGAAATATCTCCATATTTCATAATTTGTATAAATCTTTTCTTAAATCATTATCATTGGGCAGCCTTCACATCTTTCTGTGAGTTTCATAACTCCACTGGCTCTTCGAACTGTCAGTCAAACCTCATAACTCCACCCGCCTCTATCTGGAATGAAATGTCACAGACTGTTTGGACCGTCTCTGCTGGTTTGTGCCAGTACTGTCTTACATAGTCTGTGCCAAGCACATTGTCTAATGACGTAATTCTGGCCAAATTAAATAATTAAAAAAAAAACTGATTGGCTGCATACCTACAGCAAACTTTATAACCTTAAACGACGTAATGCGATGCACTTACTGCCTCAGATGCAACCATTCTAATGACGGACAAAACCTGTATTTCCAAAATTCTTATAAATTCACTGGTCAAAAAACGTGCAACTCCATTTTAAGTCATATGTTAATAATATAATGACAAATGCAAGTGTCTCTGACTATATATAAAGTCACAATATAAACTATTTTCCATTTCAAGTAGCGTTTCTACCCGACAACAACATTTGAAAAGATATTGTTCCCTTAAATCTACACTGTGTAACTTTTTTAGTTTATTCTTAGCTAAAAACACTTAGTTCTTTCAAAAATATATGTGCTCATTAATGTATATTTACTTCTTTCGAGTAATAAAGTATTCTCGTAAGTTTATAATATGCCATTGAAAATACACACGGGTGAGGGGTTCAAATGCCGGTCGCCATGTTGCCCCTCCATCTTGAAAGTACATTAGCCAAAGAGGGACATACCCGTAAATTCAAGCTTTGCCTTTCGCGTTTTAACACTCGATGGCACCGTGTCGAATGTGAAGAGGGGGATTGCCATGTTAATCTTGAACTAAATCGGCCACCGTAGGAGTTAAAACGAAATCAGAATTGAGAGGAACAGAAACTAATATTCACTGGATGGTCATAAACCTTTACACTAGATGGGGGAAAATATCACACAGTGTATTTTTTAAATTTAATTGCTGCATTTTGTTAGTAGCTTCCAGTGTAACTAAGCCTTCTTACGCTCAACTGTAGTTTAACTGCTGTAAATTATGATTAGCTTGTTTGCATGTCCAGGTGTGTTTAATTAGGGTTGGAGCTAAACTCTGCAGCGCATTGGCCCTCCAGGCCAAGATTTGAATAGCCCTGCTTTACGACATCAGTCTTCAGTTTTTTTTATGTTAAATGCAATGTATGTTTGTCTCTCTCTTTCTCTCTGTGTAGGTGGTTTCTGGGGAGTTTACGGAGGATAGCGAGTTATATAATTTCTCTCTGCAGGCGGGAGATGAATTGACTCTCATGGGCCAAGCAGAACTGCTCTGCGTCCAATCAACTCGCGAGAAATCCCGCCTGACGACGCTGCTACGGCGACTGGGCAAAGCAGGTGGAGCTTTGGGACGCCCCGCGCGGACGAAGATGCCTTGTTTGATATGCATGAACCATCGGACCAATGAGAGCGTCAGTTTGCCGTTCCAGTGTCGCGGGCGATTTTGCACACGCTCGCCGCAGGAGCTGCAGATGCAGGGAGGGGAACACACTGTGCGCAGCATTATTGAGCGCGTACGGTTGCCTGTGAACGTATCCGTGCCCTTACGACCTCCTCGCAACCCGTACGACCTTCATGCGATCCGCGAGGGCCATCGATATAAACTCCTCAGCATCATCAGCAAAACTGTCGTTCTGTGTTGCATACTTCGCAAAGAGGAAGTGACACCATCGCACTTCCTTTTATTAACGGACATGCCACGCTTCACTCTGCCGGAGGGGCTTTTGCGCGCGGAGGCTTCCTACCAGCAGGTGGTGCTACAGTGTGCGCTGCGTTGCCAAGAGAGCTTCGACCCAGACGATTACTCGCGAGCCGTGCGTGAAGTCAAGACTGATTTTTCAGAGGAGTGTCTCAGTCCGCGCCGGATTCGGGTGTGTGTCCAAGGCTACGGGCGGGACGAGTTGGGGACGTCCCTGCAGAGGCTGTCTCTGTGTGTGTATGGAGGCGGAGCGGTCACACACACAATCTCACACGGCTGCAGGGACTCGCTGGGCGACTCGCACACGCTGCCCTCTAGTGATGGCGACGGAGAGGAACGAGAATATGTCACGCCTGATTGGTCGACTGAGACGCAGGAGATTCCATACGAGGAGCTCTGGACCAATCAGACGTCTGAGAGCGCAGTGAAGGCGGAGCATAACCTCATATCGTTTCACTCCACTACCACATCATTGGATGGAACGGTTGGCTCCACCCATGTCGCCATGGTGCAGATGGAAGCAGGAAGAGTATCGAGAGTGTCGACTCCACCCCCAGTCCCACCCAAATCAGAAGCTGTAAGCAGTTTTCAACAGATTTTCAATTAAGTTTTTGCCTCTTATTTTTCATTAAAACATATCTGAAATTTAAGGAAAAAATCTGAACTTATATTTTAAAGGGTTAGTTCACCCAAAAGGTGTCCAACGACATGAGGGTGAGTAATTAATGAAATAATTTTCATTTTTGGGTGAACTAACCCTTTAAATAACAAAAGTGAAGCCCTTTTTTTAGGACCATTACTTTTGCATTATATGACATTATTTTCATAGAAGTATATTTTTCACAGCCATTTTTTTAAATTCTTATTTTTTGTGTTAATTCTCACCAAATTATCATTACAACAACCAAAAAAAATCAGTGTTGCCATGTTGGGCTGGTTGAGATACTCAAACAAAGATCAATGTTTTGATAGTGTCATGGTATTTACACTTTTGTGTGTGTGTAAATATATATATATATATATATATATATATATATATATATATATATATATATATATACACACACACACACACACACACACTAATGAGCCAAAACATTATGTCACAGGTAAAGTGAATATCGTTGATCATCTATTAACAAGGATACATATTAAGGTCTAGGTAAATGATACGCAAACAATCTGTTCTCATAATCAATGTGTTGGATACAGGAGAAATGGCCAAGAATAAAGATCTGAGCGACTTATTAAGGCAAGGTGACTGGGTCAGACTATTTCTGAAACAGCAGGGCTTGTGTGTTGCTCTCGGTCAGCAGTGGTGAGAATTTACAAACAGTGTCAGAGGAGGGACAAACCACAAACCGACAGCTCATTAATGCACAAGGTTAACGAAGGCTATCCAGTCTGGTCGAACCAACAGAAGGTCTACTGTGGCACAAGTCACACAAAATATTAATGATGTTATGGGAGGAATGTATCACACAGAGTGCATCTGCTGCGTATGCGGCTGCATAGCCGTAGACCAATCCAGAGTGTATATAATGACCCCTGTACACCGTTGAAAGCTACAATGGGCACACGAGTGTCAGAACTGGACCTTGCAGAAGGTCATCTGGTCTGTTGAGTCACGTTCTCTTTTACATCTCGTGGACATCCGTGTATGTGTGTGCCGTTAACCTGGGGAAGTGTTGGCATCAGGATAAACTGTGGGACGACAACAAGCCGTTGGAGGGAGTGTGACGCTTTGGGTAATGCTTTGCTGGGAAACCCAGGGTCCCGCCGTTGATGCGGACGTAAATATGACACGTGCCACCTACTTAAAGTGGTGTTTGCATGCGATTGCCATTTTTTTTACTTTAGTTAGTACAGCGCTGAAAGTTCAATGCAAACAAAGATATTGTCTTTTAAAGTTATGGCAGTTTATTGCCTACAAAAATGGCTGATTTGGACTACAATGATCTTCTTCCTGGGTTGGTAACATCATAAACCCTTGCTATTAACATAAATACTGCCCCAGATGTGACTTCTGCCCACATACAGAGAAAAACAATGTCAAAATTGTACCTTTAGGGGTACAACAGCTTTTTGCTGGGGCAGTACACTTAAAAGGACAATATTGTACCATTTTTACCACATAAAGGTTCATAGTAGTACCTTAAGGTAGAGCCCTGCGCGGGACTGTTTTCTACATCCCGCTGAATTTCTGACCATTACTGCCCGCTCCCGCAACGTATGTGTTACACTCCCGCCCGCTCCCGCAATATGTATGTCCACTCCCGCCCGCACCCGCAAAACTCAGCACAATAATACAGATGCATTGATTTTGTGTCTTCTCCCGTCCCGCAGGGGAAAAAAACACGTATTGGTATTGATAATATTAAAGAGATTCATGGGGTTGTTTGTTTCATTTCCCTGGCCTGCATGTAAAAAATAAAAAAAGACTAAACACAATACATTCAAATATAATTTTGTTTTTTTCAAAAACTTTGCACATAAAAATAGATTGCTTTGCAAAAAAATATATACATAATATGATAAACTAGGCTACATGAAAACTTTGACCGGGGAGAACAAAGCAGGTGTGTCGCCTCAACCCAGACGTGCTGGATTTGTGCCCATTGTAGATGAGTATTTTTGCACATTTGTCACAATGAACAAAGTCCAGCTCCTTTCCATCTTTATCACAAACAATTGAGAAACTTCTCCAAATGTCAGACTTTCCTTGCTTAGCTTTTGTGCTGTAAATACCTCATTTAAGGTTCTTTTCTACATCATTTATTGACATCTCCATCATGGCGCTAGGCAACCTCCCTATCCCAGTGTTTTTTTTAGCCGCCCATTCCCGCCCGCAGCAAAATTTAAACCGCCCACTGCCGCAAGATTTGCGTTGGGTCCCGCGGGACCCGGCGGGTCTCATTCCCAATGCAGCCCTCTACCTTAAGGTACGCAATACTCAAAGGTACTAATATGGACCTTTTAGGAGTAAACAATCTTGGCTACTAAGATGTCCTTTTAAGGGTACTGCCCCAGCGACAAGCTGTTGTACCCCTAAAGGTACAATTTTGACACCCTTTTTCTCTGTGCGCATAATGGTAAGGGGCGTTGCGTTTCCGGCAACCTGTGCTTGGCACTTCAGCCAATAAAAATACAGAAAACTACATTTGGCCATCTAACCAATCTAAGACCATTGTGTTTTTTGGAGGGATGGACTTAGAAGCAGGAAGCAAACGAGCTGTTTAAAGGACAGTGGAGACAGCGGTGTGAAATAAAGTTAAAATATTTTTATTTTAGAAAAATACAGTATTAAGACATGTTATACTGCGCCCCATAAACACAACCAAGCCTAGAAAAAAACCATGGAACCACCCCTTTAAACATTGTTGCAGGCCAGGTACACCCGTTCATAACAAAGGTGTTCCTTGGTGGTAGTGGCTTTTTCAGCAGGATAATGCACCCTTCTGCACACACTGTTCAGGAATGGTTTGAGGAACATGATGAAGAGTTCATGGAGTTGCCCTGGCCTCCAGATTCCCCAGATCTCAGTCCAGTTGATCATCTGTGGTATGTGCTGGAGCAACAAGTTCAATCCACGGCGACTCCACCTCGCAACCTACAGGACTTGAAGGATCTGCTGTTGACACCTTTGAGCCAGAGACAGCAGGACACATTCACATAGAAGCCTTGACTTTAGACGGTGGGATGGTGCTGTTTTGGCAACACGCAGAAGGCCAACACCATATTCGGCAGGTGGTCATAATGTTTTGGCTCCTCTTTGTGTACGGGATTACAGTAATGTTATTGAAATTTTGTAATTATCATTTTGGGGGAAATATATGTATTTGTTATGGAAAATGCCACTTAAAATCTTAGAGGCTTACTTTATAATGAAGTATAAGTATAATGTAAATATTAAATATATAAAAAAAAGACATTTTTTAAAAAGTATAATGATAAATAATATTGTCCTTTATAATAATAAATATAAGTCCTTTTTTGTTTCTATTGGATTTGAGGTGAAAAATTCTGGCCATGTTTTGTGAGAATCTCCTTTCATTTTCTCCTAGTGTTATTGGGCTTCTGACCCTGAGCTCAGCTGTACTGCAGTTCAGTAACCCTCTTTATTCTCATGAGAATACTGCTCTTCCTCAGTTCTTTTGCCACGGCCCCACACACACACACACAATCATATGTGCATTATATACAGTATCACACAGCACTGCTGCCCCTGACTAAATTATTGATACTATTGCTTTTAAAGACTGAATAATGAGCATGTGTTTACTGGAACACACACACACACACACACACACACACACATTTGTTTTTGTGAAATGTGGGGTCTTTCCATAAGCGTAATGGTTTTTATACTGTACAAACCGTATTTTCTATCCCCTTACACTGCCCCTGCCCCTAAACCTACCCATCACAGGAAACATTCTGCATTTTTACCTTCTTAAAAAAATAATTCTGTATGATTTATAAGCATTTTCAAAAGTGGAAAAAAAATGGCACCCTATCCTCCTAATACCCATGTCATTATATACATTTGTGTCCTGATATTTCACAAAAACAAGCACACACATCATCTCAGCCTATGTATTTTATATACGTGGAGCTACTTGAATATTTTGAACACTTCCAAATATTCTGATAATGCTAACAATGCAGGTGGTAAAAGTTTTTCCGATAATTTTTACAGATATTTTACAGAGAAACAAAACATCTCGTCTCATGATCAGGATGTAGAGCCAGAATTAAAGTGTTTTTAAAACTGTTGACTGAAATTACAGCCTTTTGCTTTACTCCTCTCTCTCTTTCTCCCACACATAGAGGGCTCAGATCTGGCCTGTAATTTAGCATCCCAAACACACACACGCACACACTCTGGTGTATTTGTGGAGGAAGTGAACTGTATCCAAGAATCCCAGAGGGAATTCCTCACAATTCGGCAAATGAGAATTTAATAAAAACTAATTAAAGAAGAAAAATTAATTAAAATAAAGTCTGTGAACAAAGTTTTGTGGATTTAAATTGATTGAGCAGTACCTATTTGATTATTAAAATATAGTTAAAATATCATGCAATTAGTTTGACTGACAGCCTGAGATATACAACTGATAATTGCTTATCAGTTTGAATTTAGAGTATTATTTAACGTGAGATTTTTTGCCTGTTTAAATGTTTTTATCATGAGAACTAATAGTGTTCTATATTTAGTTTTCAATAGTCATTGTTTAGTATTTATGATTCAGTGTTGCATTTATTCCATATTCTGTTTATTGTTCAATTTTTGGTATTTATTGTTTCATTTATGTTCAAAATGGTGGTGTACTATCTTCTGGACAGAGACTGACATGTGAGGAAGACAATAGCAAGTCTGTGTAATATAGGACATGTCACTGACTGTCTAGTGTGACCTTGTTATAGTTCTTTTGCATTTTTTCTGTCTATCTAGGTGAAAGAGGAGTGTCGTTTTTTAAATGCCCCCCCTGTTCCACCCCGCTGTGCTAAGGGCCCCGCCCCCAGCCCGCCAGTCCCCCGCTTCCCCAAATCTCCAGCCACACAGACACTCAACCCAAACCTCTCGTTTTATTCCTCTGGACTGCAAGAGAGGTAAAAATCACACACACAGAAAAATGTACTTATTGACTTAAAGGGTTAGCTGAAAGGAATGTCATTAATTACTCACCCTCATGTCGTTCCAAACCTGTACGATTTTCGTTCATCTTCAAACGCAACAACCACTGTAACGCTTCAAAAGTTCATAGAGATCATAAAACTAATCCACATGACCTGAGCAGTTTAGTCCAAATCTTCTGAAGAGACTTGATCTCTTTATAATTTTATATGATGAACAATTTTAATTTCGGCTTTTCACATTTAAACATTGACAGATGAACATGAACCTGCTTGACATGCCAGAACAAACCTCTTGAGGAAGCTCAAACGTGCTGCGCATGAATGAACCTCATTGGTTAGTGAAGCTCAAACGTGCTGCGCATGAATGAACCTCATTGGTTAGTGAAGCTCAAACGTGCTGCGCATGAATGAACCTCATTGGTTAGTGAAGCTCAAACGTGCTGCGTATGAATGAACCTCATTGGTTAGTGAAGCTCAAACGTGCTGCGTATGAATGAACCTCATTGGTTAGTGAAGCTCAAACGTGCTGCGTATGAATGAACCTCATTGGTTAGTGAAGCTCAAACGTGCTGCGTATGAATGAACCTCATTGGTTAGAGAAGCTCAAACGTGCTGCGTATGAATGAACCTCATTGGTTAGTGAAGCTCAAACGTGCTGCGTATGAATGAACCTCATTGGTTAGTGAAGCTCAAACGTGCTGCGCATGAATGAACCTCATTGGTTAGTGAAGCTCAAACGTGCTGCGCATGAATGAACCTCATTGGTTAGTGAAGCTCAAACGTGCTGCGCATGAATGAACCTCATTGGTTAGTGAAGCTCAAACGTGCTGCGCATGAATGAACCTCATTGGTTAGTGAAGCTCAAACGTGCTGCGCATGAATGAACCTCATTGGTTAGTGAAGCTCAAACGTGCTGCGCATGAATGAACCTCATTGGTTAGTGAAGCTCAAACGTGCTGCGCATGAATGAACCTCATTGGTTAGTGAAGCTCAAACGTGCTGCGCATGAATGAACCTCATTGGTTAGTGAAGCTCAAACGTGCTGCGTATGAATGAACCTCATTGGTTCGTGAAGCTCAAACGTGCTGCGTATGAATGAACCTCATTGGTTAGTGAAGCTCAAACGTGCTGCGTATGAATGAACCTCATTGGTTAGTGAAGCTCAAACGTGCTGCGTATGAATGAACCTCATTGGTTAGAGAAGCTCAAACGTGCTGCGCATGAATGAACCTCATTGGTTAGTGAAGCTCAAACGTGCTGCGCATGAATGAACCTCATTGGTTCGTGAAGCTCAAACGTGCTGCGTATGAATGAACCTCATTGGTTCGTGAAGCTCAAACGTGCTGCGCATGAATGAACCTCATTGGTTCGTGAAGCTCAAACGTGCTGCGCATGAATGAACCTCATTGGTTAGTGAAGCTCAAACGTGCTGCGTATGAATGAACCTCATTGGTTCGTGAAGCTCAAACGTGCTGCGTATGAATGAACCTCATTGGTTCGTGAAGCTCAAACGTGCTGCGCATGAATGAACCTCATTGGTTCGTGAAGCTCAAACGTGCTGCGCATGAATGAACCTCATTGGTTAGTGAAGCTCAAACGTGCTGCGCATGAATGAACCTCATTGGTTAGTGAAGCTCAAACGTGCTGCGCATGAATGAACCTCATTGGTTAGTGAAGCTCAAACGTGCTGCGCATGAATGAACCTCATTGGTTAGAGAAGCTCAAACGTGCTGCGCATGAATGAACCTCATTGGTTAGAGAAGCTCAAACGTGCTGCGCATGAATGAACCTCATTGGTTAGTGAAGCTCAAACGTGCTGCGCATGAATGAACCTCATTGGTTCGTGAAGCTCCAACGTGCTGCGTATGAATGAACCTCATTGGTTCGTGAAGCTCAAACGTGCTGCGCATGAATGAACCTCATTGGTTCGTGAAGCTCAAACGTGCTGCGCATGAATGAACCTCATTGGTTCGTGAAGCTCAAACGTGCTGCGCATGAATGAACCTCATTGGTTCGTGAAGCTCCAACGTGCTGCGTATGAATGAACCTCATTGGTTCGTGAAGCTCAAACGTGCTGCGCATGAATGAACCTCATTGGTTCGTGAAGCTCAAACGTGCTGCGCATGAATGAACCTCATTGGTTAGTGAAGCTCAAACGTGCTGCGCATGAATGAACCTCATTGGTTAGTGAAGCTCAAACGTGCTGCGTATGAATGAACCTCATTGGTCAGTGAAGCTCAAACGTGCTGCGCATGAATGAACCTCATTGGTCAGTGAAGCTCAAACGTGCTGCGCATGAATGAACCTCATTGGTTAGTGAAGCTCAAACGTGGTGCGCATGAATGAACCTCATTGGTTAGTGAAGCTCAAACGTGCTGCGTATGAATGAACCTCATTGGTTAGTGAAGCTCAAACGTGCTGCGCATGAATGAACCTCATTGGTTCGTGAAGCTCCAACGTGCTGCGTATGAATGAACCTCATTGGTTCGTGAAGCTCAAACGTGCTGCGCATGAATGAACCTCATTGGTTCGTGAAGCTCAAACGTGCTGCGCATGAATGAACCTCATTGGTTCGTGAAGCTCAAACGTGCTGCGCATGAATGAACCTCATTGGTTCGTGAAGCTCAAACGTGCTGCGCATGAATGAACCTCATTGGTTAGTGAAGCTCAAACGTGCTGCGCATGAATGAACCTCATTGGTTAGTGAAGCTCAAACGTGCTGCGCATGAATGAACCTCATTGGTTAGTGAAGCTCAAACGTGCTGCGTATGAATGAACCTCATTGGTTAGTGAAGCTCAAACGTGCTGCGCATGAATGAACCTCATTGGTCAGTGAAGCTCAAACGTGCTGCGCATGAATGAACCTCATTGGTTAGTGAAGCTCAAACGTGCTGCGTATGAATGAACCTCATTGGTTAGTGAAGCTCAAACGTGCTGCGTATGAATGAACCTCATTGGTTCGTGAAGCTCAAACGTGCTGCGTATGAATGAACCTCATTGGTTCGTGAAGCTCAAACGTGCTGCGCATGAATGAACCTCATTGGTTCGTGAAGCTCAAACGTGCTGCGCATGAATGAACCTCATTGGTTAGTGAAGCTCAAACGTGCTGCGCATGAATGAACCTCATTGGTTAGTGAAGCTCAAACGTGCTGCGTATGAATGAACCTCATTGGTTAGTGAAGCTCAAACGTGCTGCGCATGAATGAACCTCATTGGTTAGTGAAGCTCAAACGTGCTGCGCATGAATGAACCTCATTGGTTAGTGAAGCTCAAACGTGCTGCGCATGAATGAACCTCATTGGTTAGTGAAGCTCAAACGTGCTGCGCATGAATGAACCTCATTGGTTAGTGAAGCTCAAACGTGCTGCGCATGAATGAACCTCATTGGTTAGTGAAGCTCAAACGTGCTGCGCATGAATGAACCTCATTGGTTAGTGAAGCTCAAACGTGCTGCGCATGAATGAACCTCATTGGTTAGTGAAGCTCAAACGTGCTGCGCATGAATGAACCTCATTGGTTAGTGAAGCTCAAACGTGCTGCGCATGAATGAACCTCATTGGTTAGTGAAGCTCAAACGTGCTGCGCATGAATGAACCTCATTGGTTAGTGAAGCTCAAACGTGCTGCGTATGAATGAACCTCATTGGTTAGTGAAGCTCAAACGTGCTGCGCATGAATGAACCTCATTGGTTAGTGAAGCTCAAACGTGCTGCGTATGAATGAACCTCATTGGTTCGTGAAGCTCAAACGTGCTGCGAATGAATGAACCTCATTGGTTAGAGAAGCTCAAACGTGCTGCGCATGAATGAACCTCATTGGTTCGTGAAGCTCAAACGTGCTGCGCATGAATGAACCTCATTGGTTAGTGAAGCTCAAACGTGCTGCGCATGAATGAACCTCATTGGTTCGTGAAGCTCAAACGTGCTGCGCATGAATGAACCTCATTGGTTAGTGAAGCTCAAACGTGCTGCGCATGAATGAACCTCATTGGTTAGTGAAGCTCAAACGTGCTGCGTATGAATGAACCTCATTGGTTCGTGAAGCTCAAACGTGCTGCGTATGAATGAACCTCATTGGTTAGTGAAGCTCAAACGTGCTGCGTATGAATGAACCTCATTGGTTCGTGAAGCTCAAACGTGCTGCGCATGAATGAACCTCATTGGTTAGTGAAGCTCAAACGTGCTGCGCATGAATGAACCTCATTGGTTAGTGAAGCTCAAACGTGCTGCGCATGAATGAACCTCATTGGTTAGTGAAGCTCAAACGTGCTGCGCATGAATGAACCTCATTGGTTAGAGAAGCTCAAACGTGCTGCGCATGAATGAACCTCATTGGTTAGAGAAGCTCAAACGTGCTGCGTATGAATGAACCTCATTGGTTAGAGAAGCTCAAACGTGCTGCGCATGAATGAACCTCATTGGTTAGTGAAGCTCAAACGTGCTGCGTATGAATGAACCTCATTGGTTAGAGAAGCTCAAACGTGCTGCGCATGAATGAACCTCATTGGTTAGTGAAGCTCAAACGTGCTGCGCATGAATGAACCTCATTGGTTCGTGAAGCTCCAACGTGCTGCGTATGAATGAACCTCATTGGTTCGTGAAGCTCAAACGTGCTGCGCATGAATGAACCTCATTGGTTCGTGAAGCTCAAACGTGCTGCGCATGAATGAACCTCATTGGTTCGTGAAGCTCAAACGTGCTGCGCATGAATGAACCTCATTGGTTCGTGAAGCTCCAACGTGCTGCGTATGAATGAACCTCATTGGTTCGTGAAGCTCAAACGTGCTGCGCATGAATGAACCTCATTGGTTCGTGAAGCTCAAACGTGCTGCGCATGAATGAACCTCATTGGTTAGTGAAGCTCAAACGTGCTGCGCATGAATGAACCTCATTGGTTAGTGAAGCTCAAACGTGCTGCGTATGAATGAACCTCATTGGTCAGTGAAGCTCAAACGTGCTGCGCATGAATGAACCTCATTGGTCAGTGAAGCTCAAACGTGCTGCGCATGAATGAACCTCATTGGTTAGAGAAGCTCAAACGTGCTGCGCATGAATGAACCTCATTGGTTAGTGAAGCTCAAACGTGCTGCGCATGAATGAACCTCATTGGTTAGTGAAGCTCAAACGTGCTGCGTATGAATGAACCTCATTGGTTAGTGAAGCTCAAACGTGCTGCGAATGAATGAACCTCATTGGTTAGTGAAGCTCAAACGTGCTGCGTATGAATGAACCTCATTGGTTAGTGAAGCTCAAACGTGCTGCGAATGAATGAACCTCATTGGTTAGTGAAGCTCAAACGTGCTGCGCATGAATGAACCTCATTGGTTAGTGAAGCTCAAACGTGCTGCGCATGAATGAACCTCATTGGTTCGTGAAGCTCAAACGTGCTGCGTATGAATGAACCTCATTGGTTCGTGAAGCTCAAACGTGCTGCGAATGAATGAACCTCATTGGTTAGAGAAGCTCAAACGTGCTGCGCATGAATGAACCTCATTGGTTAGTGAAGCTCAAACGTGCTGCGTATGAATGAACCTCATTGGTTAGTGAAGCTCAAACGTGCTGCGCATGAATGAACCTCATTGTTCAGTGAAGCTCAAACGTGCTGCGCATGAATGAACCTCATTGGTTAGTGAAGCTCAAACGTGCTGCGCATGAATGAACCTCATTGGTCAGTGAAGCTCAAACGTGCTGCGCATGAATGAACCTCATTGGTTAGTGAAGCTCAAACGTGCTGCGTATGAATGAACCTCATTGGTTAGTGAAGCTCAAACGTGCTGCGCATGAATGAACCTCATTGGTTCGTGAAGCTCAAACGTGCTGCGTATAAATGAACCTCATTGGTTCGTGAAGCTCAAACGTGCTGCGCATGAATGAACCTCATTGGTTCGTGAAGCTCAAACGTGCTGCGCATGAATGAACCTCATTGGTTCGTGAAGCTCAAACGTGCTGCGCATGAATGAACCTCATTGGTTCGTGAAGCTCAAACGTGCTGCGTATGAATGAACCTCATTGGTTAGTGAAGCTCAAACGTGCTGCGCATGAATGAACCTCATTGGTTAGTGAAGCTCAAACGTGCTGCGCATGAATGAACCTCATTGGTTCGTGAAGCTCAAACGTGCTGCGTATAAATGAACCTCATTGGTTCGTGAAGCTCAAACGTGCTGCGCATGAATGAACCTCATTGGTTCGTGAAGCTCAAACGTGCTGCGTATGAATGAACCTCATTGGTTCGTGAAGCTCAAACGTGCTGCGCATGAATGAACCTCATTGGTTCGTGAAGCTCCAACGTGCTGCGTATGAATGAACCTCATTGGTTCGTGAAGCTCCAACGTGCTGCGTATGAATGAACCTCATTGGTTCGTGAAGCTCCAACGTGCTGCGTATGAATGAACCTCATTGGTTCGTGAAGCTCAAACGTGCTGCGCATGAATGAACCTCATTGGTTAGTGAAGCTCAAACGTGCTGCGCATGAATGAACCTCATTGGTTAGTGAAGCTCAAACGTGCTGCGTATGAATGAACCTCATTGGTTCGTGAAGCTCCAACGTGCTGCGTATGAATGAACCTCATTGGTTCGTGAAGCTCCAACGTGCTGCGTATGAATGAACCTCATTGGTTCGTGAAGCTCCAACGTGCTGCGTATGAATGAACCTCATTGGTTCGTGAAGCTCCAACGTGCTGCGTATGAATGAACCTCATTGGTTCGTGAAGCTCAAACGTGCTGCGTATGAATGAACCTCATTGGTTCGTGAAGCTCCAACGTGCTGCGTATGAATGAACCTCATTGGTTCGTGAAGCTCAAACGTGCTGCGCATGAATGAACCTCATTGGTCAGTGAAGCTCAAACGTGCTGCGCATGAATGAACCTCATTGGTTAGTGAAGCTCAAACGTGCTGCGCATGAATGAACCTCATTGGTTATTGAAGCTCAAACGTGCTGCGTATGAATGAACCTCATTGGTTAGTGAAGCTCAAACGTGCTGCGAATGAATGAACCTCATTGGTTAGTGAAGCTCAAACGTGCTGCGTATGAATGAACCTCATTGGTTAGTGAAGCTCAAACGTGCTGCGAATGAATGAACCTCATTGGTTAGTGAAGCTCAAACGTGCTGCGCATGAATGAACCTCATTGGTTCGTGAAGCTCAAACGTGCTGCGCATGAATGAACCTCATTGGTTCGTGAAGCTCAAACGTGCTGCGTATGAATGAACCTCATTGGTTAGTGAAGCTCAAACGTGCTGCGTATGAATGAACCTCATTGGTTAGTGAAGCTCAAACGTGCTGCGCATGAATGAACCTCATTGGTTAGTGAAGCTCAAACGTGCTGCGCATGAATGAACCTCATTGGTTCGTGAAGCTCCAACGTGCTGCGCATGAATGAACCTCATTGGTTAGTGAAGCTCAAACGTGCTGCGTATGAATGAACCTCATTGGTTAGTGAAGCTCAAACGTGCTGCGCATGAATGAACCTCATTGGTTCGTGAAGCTCCAACGTGCTGCGCATGAATGAACCTCATTGGTTCGTGAAGCTCAAACGTGCTGCGCATGAATGAACCTCATTGGTTCGTGAAGCTCAAACGTGCTGCGCATGAATGAACCTCATTGGTTCGTGAAGCTCAAACGTGCTGCGCATGAATGAACCTCATTGGTTAGTGAAGCTCCAACGTGCTGCGTATGAATGAACCTCATTGGTTCGTGAAGCTCAAACGTGCTGCGCATGAATGAACCTCATTGGTTCGTGAAGCTCAAACGTGCTGCGTATGAATGAACCTCATTGGTTCGTGAAGCTCAAACGTGCTGCGCATGAATGAACCTCATTGGTTCGTGAAGCTCAAACGTGCTGCGTATGAATGAACCTCATTGGTTAGTGAAGCTCAAACGTGCTGCGTATGAATGAACCTCATTGGTTCGTGAAGCTCAAACCTGCTGCGCATGAATGAACCTCATTGGTTAGTGAAGCTCCAACGTGCTGCGCATGAATGAACCTCATTGGTTCGTGAAGCTCAAACGTGCTGCGTATGAATGAACCTCATTGGTCCGTGAAGCTCAAACGTGCTGCGCATGAATGAACCTCATTGGTTCGTGAAGCTCAAACGTGCTGCGTATGAATGAACCTCATTGGTTCGTGAAGCTCAAACGTGCTGCGCATGAATGAACCTCATTGGTCCGTGAAGCTCAAACGTGCTGCGTATGAATGAACCTCATTGGTCCGTGAAGCTCAAACGTGCTGCGCATGAATGAACCTCATTGGTCAGTGAAGCTCAAACGTGCTGCGTATGAATGAACCTCATTGGTTAGTGAAGCTCAAACGTGCTGCGCATGAATGAACCTCATTGGTTCGTGAAGCTCAAACGTGCTGCGCATGAATGAACCTCATTGGTTCGTGAAGCTCAAACGTGCTGCGCATGAATGAACCTCATTGGTCAGTGAAGCTCAAACGTGCTGCGCATGAATGAACCTCATTGGTTAGTGAAGCTCAAACGTGCTGCGCATGAATGAACCTCATTGGTTCGTGAAGCTCAAACGTGCTGCGCATGAATGAACCTCATTGGTTAGTGAAGCTCAAACGTGCTGCGCATGAATGAACCTCATTGGTTCGTGAAGCTCAAACGTGCTGCGTATGAATGAACCTCATTGGTTCGTGAAGCTCAAACGTGCTGCGCATGAATGAACCTCATTGGTTCGTGAAGCTCAAACGTGCTGCGTATGAATGAACCTCATTGGTTAGTGAAGCTCAAACGTGCTGCGCATGAATGAACCTCATTGGTTCGTGAAGCTCAAACGTGCTGCGCATGAATGAACCTCATTGGTTCGTGAAGCTCAAACGTGCTGCGCATGAATGAACCTCATTGGTTCGTGAAGCTCAAACGTGCTGCGCATGAATGAACCTCATTGGTTCGTGAAGCTCAAACGTGCTGCGCATGAATGAACCTCATTGGTTCGTGAAGCTCAAACGTGCTGCGTATGAATGAACCTCATTGGTTAGTGAAGCTCAAACGTGCTGCGTATGAATGAACCTCATTGGTTAGTGAAGCTCAAACGTGCTGCGCATGAATGAACCTCTTTGGTTCGTGAAGCTCAAACGTGCTGCGCATGAATGAACCTCATTGGTTAGTGAAGCTCAAACGTGCTGCGAATGAATGAACCTCATTGGTTAGTGAAGCTCAAACGTGCTGCGCATGAATGAACCTCATTGGTTAGTGAAGCTCAAACGTGCTGCGCATGAATGAACCTCATTGGTTCGTGAAGCTCAAACGTGCTGCGAATGAATGAACCTCATTGGTTAGTGAAGCTCAAACGTGCTGCGCATGAATGAACCTCTTTGGTTCGTGAAGCTCAAACGTGCTGCGTATGAATGAACCTCATTGGTTCGTGAAGCTCAAACGTGCTGCGCATGAATGAACCTCATTGGTTCGTGAAGCTCAAACGTGCTGCGTATGAATGAACCTCATTGGTTCGTGAAGCTCAAACGTGCTGCGCATGAATGAACCTCATTGGTTCGTGAAGCTCAAACGTGCTGCGCATGAATGAACCTCATTGGTTCGTGAAGCTCAAACGTGCTGCGCATGAATGAACCTCATTGGTTCGTGAAGCTCAAACGTGCTGCGCATGAATGAACCTCATTGGTTCGTGAAGCTCAAACGTCCCTAGTAACACGAAAATGAACCTCACTGTTATCACACCTCATGTGAACATGCTTGAGCTTTCATTTTCCACAATCCTTAGATTTCATCAAAAATATCTTCTTTTCCAAAGATGAATGAAAGTCTTACCGGTTTGGAACGACATGAGGGTGATATTGTTATTATGAATGATAGAAAGTGCAACGTGAAATTTGGTGGAATAAGTCCTTGCCTTTTAAATAGAAGAGCCAATCGTGTCATGTCTTTTGGCTAGTCCACCTTAAAATATATATTATATATATAAAAGCATAAGAAATAACATTTATGGGACAATTGTTCATGTCAAGAAAAAAAACTGATTGTAAATGTTATTAAAATGTGAGTGTGGCAAGCAGTTTTTGAGATTTCAGGATTGTCCTATTCAAGTAGATGCGACTTGGTCTTGGATGCCCAAAATAGCAGCCACAAAGGCGTTGCTAATTGCTTTTCTTGAAAGGAATATTGCAAATGGAAGTATTGTGGTGTGGTGTGGTGTACTCTTGGAGGGTTTAAATAGAGCCTTTTAAGCTATTAGTTGGAGATAAGTAGGAATGGGAATCAAAAGGAAGTTAATTATTCCATTAATAATTATTTTAGTACTTTCGAGCAAATATTTCCATTCGGAAGCACTGATAATTGATCCTACTTAATAATATCATATACTACTAAACAAAGAAACAAAAACAATGTTATTTTTGCATTTATTTATTATGTAAAGGTACAAAAAAGGCCCGTACACTAAGATGATAAAGAGAAAACAAATAATTACATTCAAGAAAAAAACTACAGCTAAGGATCGGCAAATATTTTGGTCACAACATGATCTTGCATTTGCTTTCTTTTTTCCCTCACGATCTTTAACCCTATTAGAACGGGACTAGTTTTCTTTGGGGACGTTGCAAAAGTACTTTACAAATTTACAATCCGAATCTGCCATGTCTGTGTTTCTCCTCACACAACCTCAGTAAATATTCCAGAGCAAATTACCTTCACTGCTCTTCAGCAAACTCAACTGTCCTCTGAGAAATCTAATCGAAATCTACCTGTCCGAATATGCTTTTCCACATGCTTTCATTTAGTTTCAATATGGATGGTATAGAGCCAAATTTCATAAACTGTGAAGACTGCCCATTAGTAAAGGCCCGATATACTCACATTTTTCCGTTCTTCACTTAAGGGTTAGAAAGAAGTTTGAAATACGTGAGCAGCGATATACTGTTAGCTAAAATACGGACACCGCCTCTCAAAAACAAAATAAACACAAGAAAAATGGGGGGGGAAAAACAAGCGTTTTTTTAATAAAGCATAAGAAAAGCATTTGATCAAAATAACGTGGATACGTTCTGTAATTTGGCACTCTAGTAAAGTCACATTTATATATATATATATCACTATACAATAGATTACTTAAACAAACAGCTTTACCTTATAAAACATGAAAGCCAGTACCAGCGTCTCAGGCCCCGTCCACACGGAGACGCGTTCCGCTGTATACTTATAAATTTTGTACCGTATCAGCGTTTCGTCCACACGGATCCGGCGTTTTGAAGCATGAATGCGATATTTTTCGAAACCGGGTCCCAAAGCGGATAAATCTGAAAACGATCATCTTCCATTTCGTGTGTTCAGCGAATCCGTATATTTTCTGAAACGGTGATGTCATCACACTACGTCCAGCACGGGGAAAGAGTTGAGGAATACAACTATGGGCACTGGGCATGCGCACATCAATATTGCCTCATTTAATTACCGTATCTGCATTATTGTAAGGGTATGTTTAGGGTTGGGGTAGGTGTAGGCATTAATAAAACACATCTGTTAAGTAGCAAATGTATTTATTGTTATTTAATTGTGAGATTTTGGCTCACCTCCGACCACTGCTATACCCTTGCTAGCCACAACTCTTCTTCTCCGTTTTTAGTGTATTTCTGTGGCAGAATTACAGCGCCACACACTGGCCTGGCATGCAAACTACATCGTTTATAGTCCGTTTTCTTAATCCCGTGTGGACGCGGATATTTCTTGAAACGAGGAAAAAAAATGATCGGATTAGGAAAGCGCTGGCTTCGTGTGGACGAGGCCTCATTTTATTAGAAGACGTACAACTTAATTTTCTACTATAAAGCAACTCTCCAGTGTGTGTGCTTTCACTCGCGAACGTCTGACCTCGACAGACTCAACAGAGGAAATAAACCAGAGAAGAGTTCACTTACCTATTACGTAATCGCCACAGACCAATGGGAATTAGAAGGTGTTTACTTCGCGTTGGCAAGCCGTTTCAAACTCCTGAAACAAACACAAAACAAACTTCATCTTGGCCTGATTTTGTTTGTTTTTCGATTTGCTTGAAGTATCTCGAGGCCTTAAAGGGTTAGTTCACCCAAAAATGAAATTGATGTCATTAATGGCTCCCCCTAATGTCGTTCCTCATCCGTAAGACCTCCGTTCATCTTCAGAACACAGTTTAAGATATTATATATTTTAGTCCCAGAGCATATGCAGTCTATGTACACTATACTGTCCATGTCTGGAAAGGGAATAAAAACATCATCAAAGTAGTTCATATGTGACATCAGTTGGTTAATTAGAATCTCTTGAAGCATCGAAAATACATTTTGGTCCAAAAATAACAAAAACTACGACTTTATTCAGCCTTGTCTTCTCTTCCGCGTTCCTCAAATCAATGAATCGATAAATGATTCGGATCGCCAATGTCACGTGATTTCAGCAGTTTGACACGCGATCTGAACTGCTGAAATCACGTGACAATGGCGACCCGAATCATTGATCGATTGATTCATCCACTGATTCATGGAAGACAATGCTGAATAAAGTCGTAGTTTTTGTTATTTTTGGACCTAAATGTATTTCCGATGCTTCAAGAGACTCTAATTAACCAACTGATGTCACATATGAACTACTTTGATGATGTTTTTATTCCCTTTCTGGACATGGACAGTATAGTGTGCAAAGACTGCATATGCTCTGGGACTAAAATATAAAATATCTTAAACTGTGTGTGAAGATGAACGGAGGTCTTACGGGTGAGAAACGACATTAGGGGGAGCCATTAATCACATCAATTTCATTTTTGGGTGAACTAACCCTTTAAGTTACTTGTCTAGATTTCTCTGCTTACTTAGGCAAGTTTATTGTAATAATCTTTTACAATAATAAATTAAAAGACATATACTGTACAAGCACAGTCAATCTAGAAAACACACACACTTCCACCTCTGTAATAAACATGGAGATGTTAATCGGTACATGAAATCAGACATAGTGTGTAGTCTGAATCGGGCTTTAGTGTGTGTGCTTTATTTTGCAACTTTTTGTCTATTTGGATTAGACTTTTATACTTTTTTTTGGTGATTTCTTCCTTCATTTGTTTATTTATAACACAACTCTCTCTCTCAGTTCTGCTCCTCGTAGCGGAAGCAGCTCTCCATCGCCGGACTCTTACTCTCTGTACTGTTACCCATGCACCTGGGCCGACTGTGTGACCTCTGACCCCTGCGTAAGCCCTGATCCTGCTCAGCCCGCACAGGCTTGTTGGTCTCATCCTCGAGGAGGCGGGACTTATACCTCCAACATCCTCAACACACCTCTACTCAGCACTGACTCCGCCCAAAAGAACTACTCCACCTGCCCTAGACCACGGCCGGTTGCGCAGAACCGCTTCGCACCATTCGGTGCCCTAAACCCCTTTGCCAATCCGGGACACGCCCACGCCTCTTCTGATTGGCTCACCACTGGTAGGAACTCCCCCACCCTGATACCAGACCTCATTTGCTCCAGCCCCAAGGAGCCTCAAACCAATCAGGGAGCTTCAGAAAGTTGTCCAGAGCCTCCACCCAGACCAGTCAAGAGTTCAGAAGAGGATGCGGTAACCGTGGACACAGCCTCCGGATCAGTCACCATGACAAGGGGGGCGGAGGGCGGGGCTGGGTCTTCATGGCGACCCCCCGCAGAGCTCTGCTGGCTCTCGGTGGAGGAGGTTTCGTCCAGTCTGAGGTTTATCGGCCTTTCGGACGACGTGATTGGTCTGTTCAGTCGAGAGAGGATCGATGGCTCTATTTTCACTCAGCTGACAGAGGAAATCCTGTCGGAGGACTTTAACCTCACCAAACTACAGGTCAAAAAAATCATGCAGTTCATCAAGGGATGGAGACCCAAGATATGAGGGCAACGTTATCGTGAACTTATAGATGTTTTTATTTGAGAGACACAAAATTATTCCAGCCACAATGAGTGCTTCGGCTCGGACAATTTCAGATGTTTTATAAGTGTGTATGTGTATGTGTGTGTCTGAAATACACCTCTCTAATCGAAGGACTGACAGATTGTGACTAATATATTATGGAGCACTATTTGATGTTTTTATTTTGGGGGTTGGGTTATTTTGTGTACCTTCAGTGGACAGTCAGAGCTCATCTTGTGGCCGTTCTGCTGTCTTTCAATGGTTTACTGACTGTGTTTTTTTCTTCTTCTAATAATCTGACTGATTGTCAGTTGGATTTGGTTCAATCTGGGTGAATCTCATGAAACCTGTCAGGATCATGTCCAGGTCATATTTCACCCCAAAGCAAAAATGCATAAATAAATTGTCATTGTTAGAACGTATGAAAATCTTTTTCTCGTTACTGTAACATGGAAAAATAGGTACAAATAATTTTAAGGTGTCACCTTAATTTACAGCACTTTATACAGTTCAGATAGTTTCAAAGCAGCTTTACAGTAATAATCAGGAAAATAACAGAATCAATGATGCAAACCTCATCAGATTTGAAAAATTCAAAATCTGCAGTAAAGCAGCTGTAAAAAGACAATAGTGTCGTTATTCAGCTCAGTTCAATAACTGTAAAGTTTATTAATCATAACAAGAGTTATAAGATATTCAATTATAAGCAGCTCTACAAAAGCGAATAGTGTTGTCATCAACTAAAGCTAGTTCAGTGTTGATGCAAAACTCAAAAGTATAACATCTGAACATTATTTTAATGAGAATTTTGGCGGTGAATGTTCATAAAAAATTCTGGTGAAAAAAAAATATTTTGGGGGGTGGTTTTTGACTGGTTTGACAGGATTCACCCACTTGAGAACAATTTTCTCCATTCAATCTGCTCTCATAATGAGCTCATGTCATGCACACAGGAAGTGAGACTTTTTAGAGACTTAAAGAGTTTGTGATGTACACACTAATAAGAGCAGTGAGTTTACAGTCGAAAGAACACACTGTAATTAGGTGACTGTAATTAAGAGTTTACTAAATGCGGCCTACACTGATGGAGGATGTGTGTGTGAGGCGAGTCAGAGCTGCTGAAATGAGAAGGTTTTAGCCTCATCTCACTGTTTTTAAAAAATGTTTTATCAGCATTTCAGGAATGTTTCTGGAATGTTTATTTAACAGATTTCCCCCTTTGTAGATGCATGTGTACTTTGAATAATATTTAACAGCGGTAGTGTTTCATTTGTACTGTAATTTCATCATGTATGATTTAATCCTGCTGGATCAACTACAGAAAAGAATAAATCAATAGTGCTCACTTGAACGAAGTAAATCTTCAATGTACTTGTTTCTGAATGGAATAATAAAGCAATAAGCCCTATGAAGCCGGGGTTTACAGTAAATGTATAACAGCTAAGGGGCATTATAAAACCCCCTTAGCTGCTATAAATTCACCGTAACCAATGCCTTCATGGTGCTTATTGCTTTTATTACTACATAATAAAAATATGAAAGCAAAAAAAGTATGTAACAATAGCCAAATTTCCATCCACTTTTCCCACTGTTTTGTTATCCAATTGGCCTTTTACCGCCTTTTACGATAAACTGGTGTGCATAATGACGTCATCCCTCCCAAAAAAGCAATGTAGCATTTTTTTATGCTAAAAAAAACTGCCCTTATTTCCATACAGAAATTTTCCATATATCGCAAATTATATATTTTCTTTTGCGTCACAAATGTTTGTAACATGCAGAGAATATTTCATATATATTCGTATTAAGACAATGTGCGTTTAAGTCTCTTTAGTCGGAGCAAGATGGCGGTGTAACGTTAACTTACCTTCTTTTAATGAATCTCACGAAAATATAAAAAGGTTTGTTAATACTGCTTAAAGAAAACGAAGAACAAAGAATGTGCATCAGGGGTGAGTTTTAATCTTTTATGTTTTTAATTAATCTATGAAGCCACTGTAAACTATATCGTTATATATATATATATATATATATATATATATATATATATATATATATATATATATATATATATATATACTCCCACTGGTATTTACGACTTCATTGTGGCATTCATGCGCGTTCAACTCGTTGAAGATTTGTTTTATGGTTTTTTGCTTAGTGTGAAACGTTACTGCATAAAGTTGTTTGTTTTAGAACTATTTTCGAACAGACAATTGATTAAAATTGTACGTCACTACTTCTTGTTTATTTAACTGTTGAATTTACAGGCCAAATTTACTTATTTTGGTAGGCTTTTTTTGCCCCAAACCTCTATTAAATTAACATTAACTATTAATTTACGACGCTGCAATGGCCCATCCCAGGTCAAAACCATAGACAGTAAAAGAAATGGACGGAGCGTTCCCATTGACGTCAACGGCGAAAGAATGAAGTCAACCTAGGGGCACTCACTTCCTGATGGCTGAGTGAACTGCGCAGGCTCAGACTAAGCTTGACGACGTAGATGTGACGTGAGCCTCCTGTCTGACAGCTGTGAGTCTTCTAGTAGATGTGGAAAGCGAAATCTGAATCACGTTGTTTAAATATTTTCTCCCGTTGCTTTTGGCTCACTATGGGCTTCTCCCCATTCTTCCCCCTTGACTTTATCAGACTAGTCTCCAGGACATGTCTCCACGTCCCCCCGACTGTCTCATAGACAGTAAAAGATTGCCTGCGAGCGTCTCCTCAGGTCTATACGGTAATTTCTCAACTGTGCGACAGGGTCGCGTTGGTTATGACGCAATCATTAGCCTATTTTTACAAAAACAGCTTCTGCGGGGCGATAGTGTAAGATACAAGGTAATGGAGCCTTTTATACATTGTCGTGTTTCTTTAGAAATAAACAATGGACAAATGGAGTCTTTAAACGTCTCAGATGTAAAGTTATTCACTGTCAAAGTGACTCAAAAATGAATGGGAGTCAATGGGATGCTAACAGCAGGTGATGGCTTGGTTAGCAATGGCAGCCCCTAGGGGTGGAACGCTTTCCGAGCGCTAGATTACCCCCTTGGTCAAAACAGTCAGAGTAAAAGAGCTAACAAGCTAAAAATGTAAATATGAACTCATATGTACACATAATTATATAATAACCTTTGTGAGAGATGTGCATTAGTTTTCTCGCTGTGCAAAAAATATTTCGCGGTTGTGATGAAATCTTCCTCTATTTTGTAAGAGGTGAGCGATGAGAAAATTCTTGCTAATGCTAACGCATTTGGCGGGCTTGTGATGACCATAGGACCATGGGTGATGACGCGTTTTAATGGTCGTCAGCATCTTAAATCCTAATTATTATGTTTATTTTTTAAATGTAAATGTATGTACATTTATAACACTATACTTTGTATTATATTACCTTTGCATCAAATTAAAAAAACTAGTTAGCTGCTGTGAGGTGTGGCTAGGTGACTATAAGTTGGTATCTTTCTCTCTTCTGACTGCTGTTATCAATCTATTTTCCCCTCTCTTTTTAAAGTTGTGAAAACACTATTTTCATTTAGCGAGTTGAGCAAATGGTAACTGTATTTTGCTGTTGAGCAAATTGCCCGACCTAAACATTTTGTGGGCGGGGCCAAGTTCGGCTGGCATCCAGGCTAACAACTTCCACTTCTGAGAAACAAATGCACAATTACAAATTACATTAAATACATATTAATTTGATAAAATCACTAATATTTTTTAAATTAATGAATCCCCTGACATGCTCTGAGGCCCCACACTTTGAAAATCCCTGTACTACAGTATATCAGTATCAGTGGCGGCTGGTCTGTCAGAGGGAAAGCTCATTTTCGGCCAATTGTCTTATTTATTTAAAAGTAAATTCTGCCCTACGTTCCTTTTCAAGAAAATGTTTTTTTACCCTGTGAATGAATGAACGATCTAAACAAATATTAAACTCTGTAAAACTGAAACAAGGAATGTGGTGTATAATTGTGTGAAATGTATGATGAAAATGAAGAAATTTCGCCAAGCAAATATCAAAGAAATAGGTTGCAGCAGTTTTTATTTCGACTGAACTTGAGAAATTCGCGATGGGACTGAGCGCGAATAGCTTCAGTGATTCCTTATAGTACAGAATCGCTGTCAGTCAAAAGGAGATGCAGACCCTCCAATCATCACGCAAAAGCTCGGAGTCCGGGCCAGCCCACTCCCCATTCACTCCCAGAGACGCTGAGCGTCCGTGGGCGGGACATAATCGCACCGTTTATCCAATGACCGTCTAGTTTCGAAGCGCTGAAAAAAACCGTTCAAAGCAGCCCCATTGAAGTCAATGGACGCTGGGCTTCAATAGGGAAATGCACTGTGACGCTGTGCGGGAATGTATGAGAAGGAAATCGAGTCAGCCGACCTGCTATATGTAACTGATTCTGAACAAGCTCGTCTTTGAGATGAACGTTTTCTAACGCATTTTTAGTCAATGCAATGTTAATATAATAGTACATATTTGACCATTAATTTTGGGACATTATAAGGGAAGCCGAGCTTCCCTTGCAGTCTTAAAGAAATCGCCACTGATCAGTATGCTGTATTTCAAAAATATCAATGTGAGTACATATGAAGGCATTCTTCACTCTTTCAATCAGTTTTTCGTTGCATACATTGAAATAACGGGAAATATCTGGTGTGAGTAGTAGTAGTCAAAATGTAGAAGTTTATTGTAGCAGAATTATAATGCAAATATACAAACTACTATGCTATACAAAAAAAACAACAACAATAATAACTGTGCAAAAGTCCCTCTCCAGCTCAAACTAGAGATAATCTGAGGCACCTTGGTTAAAAAAAAAAATGTAGCTGCAACATTCAGAAATGTTTTTACAGTGTTTTGCAGTGATATGATGTACCTGAAAGAATATTCTTTAATCTGTAAAAAAAAAAAAAAATTCTTGGTGTTTAGAACAAATGTCAATTTTACTGAGATTTCATGTGGTTAACATTTCTTTGATCACATAAACAATCTGGCAAATTATGTACAGGCCAATTTAGGAAAGTGCTGCTTTTTAACCCACAAATGATAAAACACAAAAAGGATTTGCAAATGATGCACTACTTGTTAAAGTCAGTAAATGTGATACAGATCAGAAAATGATAATAGTGTTGAATTTTCACTTGTGGAATCTCTTGCTGGAGTTCTTGGCATGGTCAATGAGCAGCTGACAGGGGGTGAACTGGTTACCATAAACCTCTTCAAAGCGCTTCATCTTCTGGACAAGTTTGTCTGCTCCGAATGAATCCACAAAGCGGAATGGCCCTGAAATGTGGGGAAAAAAGTAGGTTGCCAAAGTTAACTTAGCAAATCCTTAATAATCCCCAGGCACAATGCGGTATGCCTCAGGGTTAAGTGCTAGGCCCGCATCAGTTACGATAAATCATTTTAATTACAAGGTGTGTAATGTGTGTTACCTCCCAAGCAAGGCGGGAAGCCAAGTCCAAACACGGCTCCGATGTCTCCCTGCACAGGGTCGGGCAGAATGCCTTCCTCTAGACACAGTACGGCCTCGTTCACAAATCGAGACACGAGTCTGTACTGAATATCCTCATCGGCGGAGCTAAAGAGCGACAGAGGGAAATATGAAGGGGGTTTTGAGGTAAATCAAGGTTTAGGGTGCTACAATCTGTGACGTTAATCATGTAAACCAACTTACACAGCAGGGGGCGCTGTAAGCTTGAAGCTCTTAAAAATCTCTTCGGCTCCTGAATTCACACTCTTTTCTTTTGACTTGGCTCCATACACGTAACAACCCTTTCCAGACTTGCGCCCTGAAGTGCACATACACATGCAATAACAATCTGAATTTGAATGTGACCAGAATAGTTTGACTTTTTTTGCTCTAGTTTCTCACATTTAAATCATCAGACAAATACACATTCATTTTTGGGTGAAGTATCCCTTTAACTTGCTATCAATGTTTTGTAAGACCGACAATTTTGACAATTCATGAAGTTAAAAGCTGTAAGTAGTTTAACAGATGTACCTTTGAACCCCTTTTGGACCATCATCTTCAAGACCTCAACATTTCCTCCTCCGAATCGTGTTCCAAAAGCCTTGCCAAGATCCTCGGCAACATGAGCCCCCACGTCAATACCGACCTCGTCAGCAAGTGTCGCCACGCCGACAGGAAACCCGAATCCTGTTGTCAGGGAATCCAGTTTCTTGGGCCCAACTCCTTCCTGCAACCAAAGTGATGAGACAGGAAGATTACAGTTGGCTCATAGAATAAAAATAGTTTTGAACAAACAGTCAAATTAAATTATTGAATAGAAAATGTAATTATATTGTCTGGTTTTTAACAAAGACACCTTTTATCCACAAGCAAGCAATTTTTAAAACACTTTTAACACCATGTCAGCATCAAGGCTATCTTCATGGCGAGAACAACAGTGTATTATTCACACAATTAACAAGTTAATCCCAAACTAACACCAGTTAATCCCTGAGTAAAAATTGTCTATTTACATTAAAACAGTGCAGTCCAGTAAACTATGTTTAATATTCATTGGAGTCTGACAAAGAAAGGCATGACGGTGGTATATATTCACCCTTCTTATCCACAAACAAGCAAACTTGAGTCTCTAATTAGAATAAATAAATGCATTTTTTTGCATGCACCAGCTATTCAAACCTATAGGAATTTACCTGGAGTGCACGAATGGCCTCGGCTAACATAGGTCCCAGACAGCGAGTGGTGTAAAATCCCGGACCATCCTGTTGAATTATATACACAGTCACTCACTAATGCCTGATGAATGCTGAAAACATGCAACAGGACATGTTCTTACCCCCACCACTATGATGACCTTCCCCTGTTTAAGCCCCATGGCCACAGCAGATGCTGTTGTGTCTTTGGAGGTTTTATCTGTGGTGATGATTTCCAGCAGTTGCATTTTATCCACCGGAGAGAAATAATGCATCCCGATCACCTACACAACACACATGTAGTTCAGCAGAAAGACTTTAGCAATAAAGCACTCCTTCAGAACTGACTAATGACAATTAAAAGGAGCACACATGCGCACCTTTTCAGGTCTCCTGCTGGCTGCTGCGATGTCTTTAATCGGCAGAGCGGATGTGTTGGTGGCAAAGACACAGTGAGGAGGAATCACCTGTGCAGAGGACAGGTATGGTCACTAGTGTATACATCTTGAAATTTACCAGCACAGCTATATAATCACACACACACAAAGCTGAACTTACAGCCTCAACCTCCTTCAGCACTTTATGTTTGATTGACAGGTCTTCAAACACGGCCTCGATGACCATATCCACATTCTCAAAACCACGGTAGTCCAGCTGTCCAGACAGCAAGGACATAATCCCATCTCTCTCAAACGTTGTCAGACTCTTCTTTTTTGTTTTGTCATTAAGCCTGAGAAAGAAATGTTTATATTTTTTTTAGATCAAATATTAAATGTTAAGAATTGTTTAATATTAAGAATTAAACGTTTATATATATATATATATATATATATATATATATATATATATATATATATATATATATATATATATATATATATGTATATATGTTTTCCCATGTTCAACTTAAATGAAATAATGGGTTTAAAATTAACATATTTGTCAGCGCCAATAGCCTTGTGCCGACATATAGCGCAGCCCGAGTTCGATTTCCCAGCTCGAGGTCCTTTGCCGATCCCCTTCCCCTCTTTCTCCAACCTACACTTTCCTATCATAATCTCTACTGTACTATCCAATAAAGGCACAAAAAAGACATAAAATAAAATGTTAAAATATTAACTATATTCCAACATTTACCTTATATAAAAAATTAAGTAATCTATTGAAAATAAATATTATCAAGAAAAAAAAAACATTACAAACTATTTTATCAAGAAAAAAAAAAAAGAAAAATTATATATATATATATATATATATATATATATATATATATATATATATATATTTACAAATAAATGTATATTGAATGCACTTACAAAGGGACCTTTCTAGCCAAAATATCTAGAAAAAAATTATTTACAATAGACATTTCCATGATTTTCCAGGCTTAGAATTCACAATTTTAAAAAGAAATCCCTGATATTTCCAGGCTTGGCATTACTGTGGCAATACTTATCATAAGAGGAGACCTTTAATAGTTTGTTATTTGTATTTATTTTTATGTTTAAATTTGAACAGAGTAATTTCATGGCGGTCTATGGACCACAGCACTGACATCTGGTGGCCCTCAGCGCTAATTGTTCCTTTCTAATGTCGTGGAGTGCAGCGCCCTCTGCTGCCGCACACTATAACCTGCAGCTGATGTCGCTAAGTCAAGAGGGTTTGAAAAACAAACTGCCCTGTATTTTGTATATTATATATATCATGATTATGTACATCTCTGTGTGCTACACCAACCCTTTGTACACCTGTTGTTGACCTCTGGCAAGTCCTTCCTGTGTCGTGTCCTTTAGGATGGTAGACACACCCTTTTCTACCGTTACCTGGGCGACACCTGCTCCCATAAGCCCCGCCCCTAGGACAGCCAGCTTTCTAAAAAAAAAAGTACAATCAGTTATTACACCTATGTCCTGATGACATCATATCACTAAGCCCCTCCCAACAGACGTACTTCACATCTCTCTCAGGGCGCCCAAAGTGGTTCTTTTTGCATGCCACCTGACCATGATACAGACCAATCAGAGCTCGGGACTCTGATGTCATCGCCAGCTTGCCGAAGTTCTAGAAAACAGACAAGAGGAGCAGCATTAATCAATTATGCTGATTATTAACTGTAAAAACCTGTAAATCCTAACATAGGGAATAAAAGTAAAAAAAAAAAAAAGTTGACATTTGTGCCCTGAGAGTAAGATACAATTCTGATGCTTGTAATGTAAAAAAATTTGATGTTTATAACAGTATAGGATATACTTACATAAAATACATATAAATATTGTTGTCACTCTATATCTCCCAATAATGTCTTTGTGAGATATTTAAATGCTTAGTTTTATGATCAAATTTCTATTGCTTTTATAGTGGGTGTCAAAACAGAATGCAATGCAATGATGATTGAGAGATGAACAAATGTATGTTCCTCAAAAGCATGATGGATCATATTTGATACTCACATAGTTTTTCTAAAAAATATATATATTGTTTTATGGATGATCAAATAAAGGTGCTTCAGTAGTGTAAGCGTTTATCTTGAAATATTTCTAACAATATAAAAGTTCTTACATTTATTCTATAAAAATCAGTAAAGATTGCAAAGCATAAAACATACAAAACAGTATAAACTATCAATCTGACAACAGAAGGCATGTATTAGATTGTGTGCAACAGGTTTTTCAGCAAAGTTTTGCTTGTGTTGTTCATTTAGAGGCCTTTACATTTCAAATATGATACAGTAGACTTAAACTTAGTGAAAATCTGACAGGGTTAAACTTAGTGAAAATCTGATCGGATGTGCCACGTTCATGAGGGGATCATACTGACCTGAGATTCAGTCTGATATCCAGCAGCGTTTCCGTTCTCAACGCCTGTCTGGACACACTAAAAACACACAAAAACTTGTGAGTTCATGAGCGCCTGAGTGTATGTGTGCCTGTGCGTGCGTGCGTTTACCTCTATAATCTTCAGTGGCGCAGGATAAAGCCCTTTACTCTGTTTCATGACTTTACTGTGGACAGTTTTGTAGATCTGTTTCCTGACCGGCGGCAGACCCATAATAAAATCCTGCACCTCTGGAAAAAACAGATTATAAAACAATGAAAAAGCCTTTAATAATCAGACAAGTCGAGAGTCTGCCTTATCTCATCTTGACACTGATGTGTTTGTCTTACTCTGCATGAGTCCTTTCTTCTTTTCCACTGAGACTTTTTTACCAGCGAGACCTTTAGCAAAATCAACAGCCACTTCCTCCAGATACTCAATGGTCCTCTCTTCTGGACTCTTCAGTCCTGGACCTGCCACATAAAACACCAACACGTTACAGGGGTCCAATTCTGTACCTGTGCAGCTTTTCATCTGTCCTCTGAAGTCCACTTCAAAAGCTAGTCAAGGGTTCTTGCATCCGTTTTTTCATGACAATTTTCCCTTTTTAATCAACCAGACTGTTGTTGCTAATGAACCTTTTTTAAAGTCCTCCTGCATTCAATCATGTTATCCCTTAAAACTCATATTTGATAATCAAATATGTTTTTATATCTGTGAAAATGTCATAATGCCTTAGATTAGCTTAAATATAACTCTATAACCTTGATTTATTTAGTTGAATTTAATTTGAACTAAAACTGAAATACAAGTAAATGAAAGATCCTATGCTTTGCTTTAATTTATTTGTATTTTAATACAACTTAATTTAGTTGGCAACATTTCTCATTTTCATTAAAATGAATATTATAATATTTTTGTTACTTTTTTTGTCATTTATATTTTCTTAAATTTCAGCAATTAAAGTAGTTAATGTTACAGTATGCCTAGTTACTATTTTTAACTTTATAATTTTTTTAAAACAATAATTTTCCATGATATCAGCCCCTTCAATATACTCACATGATCATTTGTGATAGAGGGACTGTTTATTTATTATAATAATTGAATAAATCACCCAGAGGATCCACCAGCTGATGTACAAGCCCCATTTTTTTGGCTTTTTCTGGCCTTATGTTCCTGCCGGTCAGCATCATATCAAACGCAGCGGGAAGGCCAACCTAAGACACACAAACATCATTATGAAACCCTTCATATGTTCGTCTACATATGAGTGGTTAGGGAGTGTTAGTAAAGTCCTCACCATTTTGGGCAGCCTCTGAGTCCCTCCCGCCCCCGGCAGCAGTCCCAGCATCACCTCTGGGGTGCCCAGAATCGTCTTCTTACTCTTAGTGGCCAGACGGTACTGACATGCAATGGCAAACTGAAAGAACAAGAAAATGAGTGGGTGAATTTAAAGGAAGGTTTATGGTCTCATATAATATTATAAAAAAAAGAAGTATTGTATTTCGCCAGATTTTATAGCGTAAACATATTCAATCATGAATTAGAACCGTTTCAAGGGGATGCCAGGTGTGCAAAAAACTACATAAATAAATAACCAGAATATTCGAATCCTAAAATCGAATACCCATCAAAAGAATATTTGATTTCTAAGTTTTTCATCTAATATTTAGATTTTATAGCCTGACAAGCCAGACTCACATCAAGATGTTTGGTCTGGAAACTCACCATTGACAGCTCATAAACGGTTGTCTTTCAAACTCCCTCTGCACGCGATAGGATAGCGCTACAACCAACCAGAGCAACAAAGGTGAAGCAGAGCTCGTTGACAGATTAAACATTTGCCGTATCCGGTCGGCAAAACTCAGAACACATCTTCCCTTTTTAAGAATGACTTCAGTGCTGCTCTTTGTTCTTTTCTCAGAGAAAAGCTTAACTCCAAGTCTTCCAGAGTCGCGGTCAAAACTGATTCGAAAGACCACCGTTCGCCAGTTTCTGTGTTTACTAGAAGCACGCAAACGCACCGCCGCCCGCCGACTCTATACACGATGTGATTGGCCCGACCAGAGTTTGGCGTTTACAGCTCAGAAGTGTATTGAGAGTTGCTAGACGACACTCGCGGCAGATTAGATTTGCTGCCGCTAGGGTGCGTCTAGATTTCTAGGCTATAGCTTTTATAGAATGAAATTTAGATTTTATTTTATTTAATATTTTATAATATATACATTTTTTACCGATAAATATTATCAGTTTTAGTTAACAATAACATTGCTGTTCACACAGTTAAAGGCATCTCACAGGTGATTTAATGGCTTATTAAAAACAAAAGAGTGAAATGATACAGGTGAATAAATAAACACATGTGCTGACCTCCAATCCGCCGCCCAGACAGGAGCCGTTAATAGCCGCCACAATAGGGATGGGGGATTTCTCAATCTGGTCAAACATCTTCTGTCCTTCATGTGACAGTGATGTCACTTCCTCCGCTGTGCTGCAGGCCTGAATCATACTGAAAGATGAAGATAATGATGAATACGAGTCTCTATAAATGGTCCAAGCGATCTGCGTGTGTGAGTGTGTGTGTGTTTGGTACTTTATGTCGGCTCCTGCGATGAAGCATCCTGGCTTTCTGGATATGAGGACTGCGCTCTTCACTGCTGAATTCCCCCAAATCTCATTCATCACCTCCGCCATCTCTGCCTGCATCTGCTTGGACAGAGTATTCACCTACAAAACACAATAATTATATACCATCTCAGTTCAAAACATTTAGAGTCATTAATAATTTCTGAAAGAAGTCTCCTGCTCACTAATTCTTTGACGAATAAAAAGTTCAACAGCATTTATTCGAAAAATAAATATTTTGTAAATTGATGCATTTTTTTACTGTCACTTTTAGTCAATATAAAGCATCCTTGCTGAATAGAAGTATTAATTTCTTTAACTCTTTTCCCGCCAAACACAGAAATTTCCGTTATTTGAGAGAAAACAGTTCGCCGCCAGAAAGATGCAGTAAAACAAGCGATCGTATGCAAGAATGTAAAATAATGTGATTATCAACATTAATCATCATATAAATCAAAACTATCTAATGTTACTGAATGAAATGTGGACCAGGACGAGCTCTAGGACTGTGCAAGCATTAGGAGTGTTGATGGACTCAATCTCCTCCACCTGTGTTTATCATAGCTCTGAATCCTGATGTAGTCTGAAAAAAAAACGTGTGTAATACAGTTCGTAGATTGGAAGGAAGGAGGCGGGAACTGGCAAACGTTTAACAACTTTTATTAAATAAACAAAACTCACGGACGACTGCCCACACACACATAATAAAACGTAAACAAAACATAACATAAATCCAGGCCTGGTCCTCTCTTCGCTCCTCCTTTTATGCTCCCGTCACTTGGCCGCGAGACGAGACCGGTGTGTCGCGCAGCTGGCACTCATTACCACTCGTCACCGGCCCGCTCTCGCGGTCCCTCGCCCCGCTGCTTGCCACAACGTGATTTTCTCAGCTTTTAGTTCAAATTGTTGCTTTTTTTTATTAAACTTACCCATTGTGTTGATAAAAAAGGAACGCATGATTTTTTTGTTTAAAAGAAGAGGGTCAGCTCTTTCTTTTGATAAACTGCATGGCCAGATATATTTATAAAACAAAATATTCTATGGGCTATTACATTTTTGTGAAAATGGTCAAAAACACTGGCGGTGGCTGGCAACTTTTTTTAAACATTGAGGAGAGAGTTAAAAACAATCTTATCCCTAACTTTTGAACAATAAACAATTTGATAAAACTTTTAAATCAGTAAAAAGTGGCATTATTACAATCATGTGAAAACAGAACGCACCTTTGAGTTTGGATCATCGATTCGCACCACAGCAACATTATCCTTGACTTCATAACTGACATGAGTGCGAGCTGCAGACAGAGACAAAGGAGTGATTAAGCATATTAAACATATTTCTATTCATCAATTCTGTTTTTAATAGTTACCCAGCACAGCTGATGATGTGGATAGACTTCTCTGTCCATGACCTATGACCCAACACATAATAAACATGATCACACATGTCTAAAGTTCTTTGGGAAAGTCCTTCAAAACACATAGAGGTCATTTCCTTTCAACAAAGAAATATTTATGAATATTGTAACTGTAAAAGGATGGTTTGTGTTTAGGATTAAACAAGTGATTAACTAACTCTTATTCTGTACCTTATATAATAAAATGCAGCTGTAAATAAAATACAATAAAATAGTACATAAGAAACAACCTGTGTTATGTTAATACCTCTGAATAAACTCTGGTAATTTTTTTTTGGCCCAAACAGATTATAATCAATATTTTATAGATTATATTACAGTATAAATTGTAAGATCAATATGTTGTACTTCACATGGCAGTCTTAAAGATAATATGTGACCCTGGACCACAAAACCAGTCATAAATCTCATGAAATTTATACATCATATAAAATCTGAATAAATAAGCTTTCCATTTTTTTTTTTTTTGATCATGTATGGTTTGTTAGAACTAGTGTTTGTTTGATAGGACAATATTTGGCAGAGATACAACTGTTGTAAAATCTGGAATCTGAGGGTGAAAAAAAAGGAAATATTGAGAAAATCACCTTTAAAGTTGTCCAAATTAAATATTTAGCAATGCATATTACTACTAATAATAAAGTGGAGATATTTACAGTAGGAAATTAACTAAATCTCTTAATGGAACATGATCTTTATTTAATATCCTAATGATTCATGGCAATAAAGAAAAATCTAATTATTTTGACCCATACAATGTATTGTTGTTGGCATTGCCACAAATATAACCGTGAGACTTATGACTGTATTTGTGCTCCAAGGTCAAATTTAGACCCAAATGTGGGTGTCTGTTGGAATGCAGAGGTGGCACATTGGAGACACACATTACTTCTGCCCCGCCCCAGTTCCCTCGTAAAGCCCAAAGCCCCACCTGTCTCATTCACATAACCAAACACACACCGCATGCGAGTACATGTGACTGCGTGTGTCCAGCAGGTCATAGGAAGTTAAAATAATCCTAAAAAAATCATTAACTTACAACAAACATTCAACAAATACACATCAATATACAATAAATATTCTAACTGTAATAAATATGAAATATAATTGCAATATAGCTGTTAATTACACAGGTTTAAATTATTTTAGCTTTTTATTAATGCTTCTATTAATACGATTATTGACTATTGATGCTACATGTAACATATAATTTAAAAAAAAGCATAATATTATTTCCCATTTTTCATTATGCAATGTTATATACATGTTATATGTTACAAATGTTACATGTTGAGTGTTTTTAAAATGAAATAAAAGAATATGAGAAACATTGTGTCCTGCGAAACCATAGTCACTTTTACATTTGCTAAATAGCCAGATTTACACAGAATAATTCCTGATACAGAAACTTTTGTAGAATGCTTTACCCCAGGAGGCAAAAATCTATGTGTAGTAAAACTGTGCATTATCAATCAATGTAAATAACAGAGCGTCTTTTAAACTGTTTAAAGGTGCATCTGTATTCATTTTGTATGATTTTAAAGACACACACCAACTGGAAGCACAGTTGGATGGTCACGCCCATGTCATTACAACTAATTTTATATTACTAATCACGTGAATATAGTTATAATTTAACATGTTATAAATTACACCATTATTACTGTAATTTATATTTGCTCAACTGTGACCCACTGACCTGAACTTTAAAAACTAGGTGAAAGTTCATTCATGCAGGTCTCCTCATTCAACCTCTTCTAACTGCACTTAAAAAGCGCTAATATATAAGAGATATAGAAGACTATTATATAAATGCACAATATATGTTTATGATATAAGTTTGTCACCTGTGACAGTTTTCGCTGCTGTACAGCAGCGCCGCAAAAACAGCAGTCTCGCGCTCGCCATCCTTCTCAAAACGACGTCAGCGTCAGTGCGCGTGTACGCACCGGTACGCACTTACAAGCTCGTGCCCCTGTAGCCGCCATTTAGGTTGCCATTTTAACGCCTTTAAATAAAACCATATCGTCCCCCTTTAAGTGGATATAATAACGTTTTGTATCCATTTCTTTTTGTGTATTGATGTGAATAAAATGTATTTTATAATGTTTGTATACATATATAAAGTAAGTATCCGCTGGATTTTCCCTGCTCAGGCAGTGATTCGGGTTGCCAGGTTAATGCGGGGTCCTACTGCTCGTGCACTGCTGTAGTCATTAGACAGACGCGAGACCTCTAACATCGCGCTCTCTCCACATTTACATCATTAAAAGGTAAGCCATATATAATTGATGTACTTATATTACACCAGACATTGTGTTTATATGGTAAGTGCTGATGAATAGCGTAATCAGTGTTTTTTAGGCATGCGGAAGAATGAATGCGTGCACTTGTTTATGTGTTAAAGTGGCATTTGTATGTCTCATTACTGTTGCGTTACTGTCATGTGTGGTTATATCGTGATCAGTGTTGTTTTATAATGATACCAAGATCTTAAGTAGCTGTTTAAGTGTTTAATACGGTTGTGTATTTGCCCTTGTCCAGTCTACTGACAGAAGTAGGTGAAGGGTCAAACACACACACACACACCCCGTCAGACATATTTATATACTGTATTATCATTACTGTCACATAAAGTACTTAACCGGTTAATATTAAGTAGTATGAATAGCAACGTGACACTTTATCAGCTTACACAATGCCTAAATTCAGTCATTGCATTGATGCAAAATATCAAAGCTAGTGCCATTTATTTGAAAGAAAGAAAGTGCAAGCAAAGGAATTTCAAGCAAAGCGTTTTAAATGATATAACAAAACATAATTGTGAACATGATGAGTTAGTACAACAAAGTATTTTTGTGGTTAGTGGAACATGTTGATAATAATGTTATGGTCTACAATTAATTGTGGTTTTTCTGCTGGTATCATTCATACATCCACTAAAAATGACCAAAACACCAGCTGATTGAATGTTAGTGAAAACAGCATCGGAGAACAAATGACACTTAGTTGATCTTTTGTTACTTTATGTACTTCAAACATGTTCAGTTTTTACTTTAAAGGCCACTGTGCTTGATATTAAATATCTCGTACAATCCAGGGCTGCGTTTCTCAAAAGCACCATGAGCTAAGTGGATCATAGAAAACATTGCAGAGATCTTCACCATAAACATGGGCTCACAATGCTTTTGGGAAACGCAGCCCAGGTCAGTGTAAAACATAAATAAATGTTATTATACAACACTTACATCACTGTGTGATAACAGTATATTCAGTAGGATATAATAAAACATTAATTTGTTATGCTTTACTCATTTCATACTCTACTCAACCAGTAGAGCATGGCGCTAGCAACGCCAGCGTCATGGGTTCGATTCCCAGGAAAAGCAAGAACTGACAATAATGTAAAAATGTGTACCTTGAATGCAATGTAAGTCGCTTTGGATAAAAGTGTCTGCCAAATGCATAAATTTAAATTAAAAACTGAATGTGTCTTCTCAATACTGCATGAGCCGAATGAGCGTCGCCACAAACACACACACACACACACCAGTAGCAGGAGTCAGATTTCATTCATCACGAGAGCAAACCGCTGACAGACAAGATGATCGCTGAGGATAATAGGCTAATGAACTCACAATTCAAGCAACCCTGCCCTGATTTGGTGCTAATTCTAAACAGAAACTAAAATGCGCACGGCTGCACAGTCATTCACGGTGCGTGTTTAATCTGGCATTTTTTCAGTTCATGCCTATGGAAGCTTAGCTTTCATTGGAATTCATTGAAAACACTCACTTTCTCCGCACCGCTCCGTTATGAATGCCCGAGCGGCCGTGCACATTTACATTTTGTGGGTGGGTAAAAACATGCGGAACAAGCTCCTAATACTGGCTGTAGTCTTTAAATGGACTGCATTTATATAGCGCTTTTAACAGCCCCTATGGCCATCCAAAGCGCTTTACATTTTGCCTCACATTCACCCATTCATACACCGACGGCGGTGTCTGCCATGTAAGGCGCCATCCAGCTCGTCGGGAGCAGCTGGGGTTAGGTGTCTTGCTCATGGACACCTCGACACTTGGTCAGGTGGAACCGGGGATTGAACCACCAACCTTCTGGTTTGTAGACAACCTACATGAACCACTGAGCCACTGCCGCCCCTTTAGCCTTTGGCCAAAAAATCCTCGGATGCAAAATGACGATATTTGCATCATCGGAGGCTTTTTTCTAGCCATAAAAAATACATTAATCTCTCGTCTCAGGGAGATATGAGGGGTGGAAGCACGATCATTCGAATATACTATCGGGTTTCTACTGATACAAAGCTGAATGCTAATCGCTGAAGTAACCCTTTAACCACAGAAAAAACGGTCTGCATGCCAGGCATATGGTCCAAAAGGGTTGTCCCTAGTCTCCTAATGAGTCATGGCTGTGTTTTAGGCATAATATGAAACGTCTCCTCTCCCATTCACATTAAAAGCCAGTTGCGCTCACATCATGGTGGATTCGCTATAAACATGACTGACCGTTTCTCCAGAGAAGAATAAGCAGAGTTTATGTGCATCCGCCTATAGACACATTACTAATGCATCCTTTAAATAACAAAAAAAAAAACAGTGCTCGCTGCTGACTGCCGTCGCATTGTGCCGGGTGTATGATAGGTTGTAAGTCACTAAATATTTAAGTCACTTGTCACCACCTAATGATGTAATTGATGTAATTGATACAATCTTTGCTTAAAGTGCCAAGTTAAAGGATTTACTATATATTTTGATCGCTATTTGCTACCATAGACATCAGTGACTATATCCGTGCTATTTACTTGTTAATTGAGTCAGCGCATTTATGTTACACACAAAAAATGAGTGAAGGAGGAAATGGACAGTCCCAATGTAGAATCCTGATAATGTGAAAATTTGTAACACAGAAATAACAATATTGTTTTTTTGTATGTGAAAGGTTTAAAAGACAAAGGTTTTTGACATTTAGGAATGAGATTGCAATCTTTTAACGATTAATTGTGCACTTCTAACACACGCACACACACACACACACACACACACACACACACACACACACACACACACACACACACACACACACACGTAGTGTTTCCATGTTTTATGGGGTCTTTCCATAGGCGTAAGGGATTTTATACTGTATAAACCGTATTTTCTATCCCCTTACACTGCCCCTGCCCCTAAACCTACCCATCACAGGAAACATTCTGTATTTTTACTTTCTCAAAGCTCATCCTGTATGATTTATAAGATGTTTTCCTCATGGGGACCAAAACATTTCCCCACAAGGACAAGAATTGCGGACATTGCAGTCTTTGTGGGGACATTTTGTCCCCCTAACGTAGGGATTACCAGCCCACACACACACACACACACACACACACACACACACACACACACACACAGTCCATAATATTCATCTTGCATACTTACTTGCCTATTAACAGATTCTGATTTACTCTGATTATGCGTGCACTTGCTTTGAAATAATAGTCATAATAATAATTTATACTTTTGTCTCAAGTCTTCCAGATAATCAAAGATGGCTTCTATGTTGTTGACTTCACTAAGGAGCAGTCCACTTACTTCTGTGCAGACTGCCCAGTTCGGTAAGACGTCCTCCACAGAGCTAATGAACACTTCACATTATGCAGATTATTGAACATTTAACATGTCACTATCACTCATTAGAACTGTTTCTCTCCAGCTGCTCGCTCTCTCAGCACATCTGTCCATCTGCAAGCTCAAGGTATCTGTAGCAACCTATTATGCCATATTCTATGAGGTCCTTATAAAAATAAATCAAATAAATACTTTTATTATTACATTAGAGTGATAAAAGAAAAATGTGCATTTCTTAAAATATTTTTCTCTCTTTTATAACTAAATTAGCAAAGAGCAAGAAGACTCTGGCCAAACCAGGAGTGAAGAACATCGTTCTGGTGGATGGCGTCCGAACCCCCTTCCTGCTGTCTGGCACCACGTAAGACATGGCCGGACACGTTGCACAACTCAAACTGAAACAACAACAATAACTTAAATGATACAATCATTAAAGGTTAAAGCATTGTTTATTGATGATCGATAATTGGATACATCTGGGGTCTGTTCTTCGTACGTCGTTTAATACATCTGAGATGATTTGACGGATGCCAGATCTTCTAATTGTGATAACTGATCTCTGGCTTATTTTGATCTACAAACAATTTTGTGGATTTGATTAAAATGTCTGAATTAAGTTGTTTGAGATTACTGTTCATTCTCGTGTTCCCTGAAGAGGACAAATGCATCGATACTCGAAACCAGGATCAGCAATGCAGCGATTTGCTGGCGGCAAGACGGCAATGTTATGACGTCATAAAATCAAAAAACTTGACGAATTTCTGGACCTTTATAAGGACACAGCCAAGCAACCAAAACGACATGCATACAAGTTATTACGTTTTTAAAACATGATTCCCAATTATTTATATATACAACTTCTAGTATTTCTACAGCCTTTACATTTTTATTTCAATACTGTAATTAGCCATTCATGTAATTTTATTTGAAGTAGATTTGTTATGTGACAGCATTAGTTAAAGTTTCTTAAGGGTCAAGATAAAGTTATCTGCATATCTTGCGCTGCATCAAGCCCTTCCCATAAAATCCATCATCACTCAAATTATTGTATGGCTCAGATTAACTATACAGCATGTGTGTAAGACATCAAAAAATGATAAAGTAATGATTCCACCACAAATAAATCTCTCAATCAAGTTGCTGTGTCTGTAGTACTATAGATTAGGCAACATTATAATAGTATTTTCTAATACATTTTTATATTATTAAAGTTCAGTAAGGAACTCTTGTAATAAAGTATCCATGGCTTCGAAGAACCAAACAGTCCAAGATCATGGCAAATCATCAATAATCAAATAGACAGAGTTAGCGACGTACGAAAAATAGACCCCTGGTGTGTTGTCCACTTTCAACCACTTCGGTCCAGATTTCTTCGAGGGGAGGGTCTATGGAGGGTAAATGTATGGGTTTTTTTCAGATCTAAATAAGCTTGCGCAATTTACATATGAACACAACCGGAGACGAAGGAAAAACACACTGTGAGCATCAGCTTTAATTTCTGCTCTGATAGACCAGCCGAACGCTGTTAGTGTGTGTGTTAGAAATCAGGAATGTTGAGAGAACACTGTGCTTGGAACATTTTTTTGGGTCTCCAGCCGACAAAGTTTAAATCCCGTCTGTCTAGTGCGCTTCCCATAATGTTCACGCATTAGGTCAGGAGGCGGAGAGGAGGCGTCTTTTGTGGCTGTTCAAACACATTCGACCACATGAGCGTTTACACTGCAAAAGCAATCCGGTCCTTTTCGACTACCTCTGGAAGTGGTCGTAAGCTTTAGACCCTGTTTACACCTGTATTTAGTGTCGTCCACTTGTGATCCGATCAACCAAAATGCATTTTAATACCAGCAGTAAACAAGGCTCTAGGAATATCAATGCAGTGCTGCCTTACAAAAACTGTGAAATCATTCTTTGTGTCTCTGCTCTCTCTGTCTTTGTTCATAGATATGCTGATCTGATGCCCCATGATCTGGCCAGAGCAGCATTACAGTGCGTCCCTACACACACACACACACACACACGCACACACACACACATACAGTATAAAGATTCACTCATCCCTCTCAGGACTAACTGTCTGACTGTGTGTTTCTTCAGGGGTCTGCTGAGCAGAACTGCTTTACCTAAAGATGCTGTTGATTATATTGTCTATGGAACAGTTATTCAGGAAGTGAAGACCAGTAATGTGGCCAGAGAGGTCAGTCTGTCCTCCAGTCTGTGATGATTTCTAAAATAGGAATTTGGATGTTGAGGCTATTTTTAATTTGTCATTTGAAGCAGGCTATCAGACTGACCAATGAGAGGTCAGGCATCTGTACAGCGATTTCATCTTATTACTGAGCATTACTTCAGTGTTTTTTTTTTGTATTTTGGGTACTGAATTAACCTTTTGCCATATTCCTGTTTATCAGTTAAATTCAGTGCAGGATATTTATTTTTCCGATTTTAAGGAACTTCATGTATGGAGGTTGTCAGCACATACTGTGCATTCAAAACATTAAGCAAACGCATTCACAACTTTATATTACAAATTGAATTAAAAGGTTTAAATGTGTAAATAGTTAAAAAGTGACTGCTCCTGTGAATGTTTTTCTGTCATGTCCATCTTTTAGTGGACATGAAAAATGACTTTGCATTATCACTTGTTAAAAGTTGGAAACAATTGTTTCCAACATACAGTAAAAACAGTAATATTGCTAAATGGTATTACAAGTGAAAAGAACTGTTTTCTATTTGAATATTTTAAAATGTAATGTATTTATTATGTGATCAAAGCTGAATTTTCAGCATCATTACTTTGATTTGGTGCTCAATAAACATTTTTTATTCTTATTATTATTATTCATGCTGAAAGCATAGCTTTATATTTTGTGAAAAAAAAACCCTTTTCAGGATAATTTAATTAATATAATTTTTGTTTTTTTTACAAATGTAATAAATAAAGAATTGATTAAATATAAATCTTTTGCAACATTATAAATGTCTTCACTGTCACTTTTGCTCAATTTAATGCATCCTTGATGAATGAAAGTATAACTTTTTCTCTTTTTTCATCTTATCACAAATATTTGAATTATATCATTATTTCCACAAAAATGTTAAGTATCAAAAGCATATGATAATAACAATCATAAATGTTCCTTGGGCAGCAAATCATCATATCAGAATGATTTCTGAAGGATCATGTGACACTGAAGACTGAAAATGCAACATTACATCACAAGAATAAATTACATTTTAATTCACATAGAAAACAGTTTTTTCAAATTGTAATGATATTTCACAATATTACTGTTTTACTATATTAAAAAAAAGGAAAAAAAGAGCAGTTTGGTGAGCAGAAGAGACGTCTTTCAAAAACATATAAAGGTTAATGTTTCCAAACCTTTGAAATAATTGGTGGTGGTTGAGGAGATTCCCCCCTTCAATGTAAAGCGCTTTGAGTGCCTTGAAAAGCGCTATATAAATCGAACAAATTATTATTATTATTATTATAATTAATATATTACATTTTCTATGACATTTTTTAGAAACATTACATTTGCTGCTTGGTTTCTGATTATAAAATTGTTTAGGAACGATGTTAATTTGGAATTCAATTTTGATTGTTTCTTTGAAGGCGGCACTTGGTGCTGGATTCTCAGATAAGACTCCTGCTCATACGGTGACTATGGCGTGTATTTCCTCCAACCAAGCAATGACCACAGGTACTGGACACACATTTTGTAATGATAGCAGTTATTGAATGCATGTAATTCAAATATACAAACACATCACGCTAAACAACCGTGATCGCTTATCATGCATAAACAGATTGAAATTGAACTAAACTAACATTCAGCAGCAGAGGCAACTTGTCTGTTGATTGTTAATTTGTTTTCTAGGTGTCGGTTTAATCGCTGCCGGTCAGTGTGATGCCATAGTCGCCGGTGGGGTCGAGTTTATGTCTGACGTTCCCATTCGCCACAGCCGGAGGATGCGGAAGACAATGCTGTCACTCAACAAGGCAAAGACCCTCGGGGCTCGACTCTCCCTGCTGGGCTCCATCCGCCTCGCTCACCTCGCACCCGAGGTACTACATTACCCATAATACACCTCACATATTACCCCAGTGTGCCTCAATTTGATTATGATTAACTCTGCTCACATCCCAGAAAACAAGTTACCCATAGTGCATTTCTCACCTGAGCGAAAGGCAAAGGGACCCGTTTCATATTTAGAAATCAAAATATCATAGAGTAATAGAAATGGAAAAATAAACTTTAGACGTTTTAATTAACCTAAGGTTTATATTTCTATTTCTAAAGAAAACATTTATAGTTATTTAATATTTATTTTACATAATATTTTGCTGCTTCAGACAGTGAGCCGATTCCACAATAAGTTTTCTTTTAAGTGCTTGAATGGACAGAAACTCACAAAATTATGCCAAAATTCCTGTTTTTTCGAGTATCCTCAAGCACAGTCTTAAATGAGTTAAAAAGTGAATAAACACAAACGGTTGTGAGAAAATAGGATCCGTGTCAGATCCGGGTCATGTGCGTCAGGTCTTAAAGTGACAACAGCCTAATATACCTGCTGCTGTTTGTCATTAATGTTAATGAGAGAACAAAAGACAGAAAATTACTCTCTGCTCTTGACTGAATAACGTTTGTAGCTTTAATAAGGATCAATCTATATTTCATTAATAATTATTGCACTGAAGACTGATGTGTTTGATAGTTTTTCAATTTCTGTATTTCCTATCTGTTAGACCTACCTGAAAATCTTAAAGCATTAAAACAACGAAAAACAATAACTTATTTTGTGCATTTTAGCAGGGCAGGTAAAAAAAACCTTAGTGTTAAACCCTGATATATTAAAAGCACTTCTAAATGTGGCATTTATTACAATGAGTTTTATGTGAAGATTGTTTTAAGTTCTCTTAAATTAAATCTTTTTTTTTTTTAAAGCATTAAATGTTAAAATCAATAACTAATTATACTGTAATGTTGAATGGCTATAATTAATGGCTAAAATTAATGTTGTTTCTACATTATTTTGGAGATTAAATGTGAAAGCAGGGCTCGCAAAAAAAAGTTATTGAACAATATTTTAGAGAGAGAGAGAGAGAGAGAATATATATAGATAAAGATATATATCTATAGAGAAATTATGCAGGAAAAATCTATATGAACTGCTGCAAAATGATGACACATGGCACTATTACTAATTGTTTGTGTCTGATTCTCAACCCATTATTACTGATTCTACATAGACTACCACAAGTCTGATAGTCTTTTAGTCTGTTTAATACAGTCCATATGATATTGTTGAGTTTCCTTCATTCAAAGCTCTCTGTGTGTGTTTAGCTGCCGGCAGTGGCCGAGTTCTCCACAGCCGAGACAATGGGTCACTCAGCGGACCGTCTGGCGGCTGCATTCGGTGTGACGCGTTTAGAGCAGGATGAGTTTGCGTTGCGGTCTCACATGCTCGCAAAGAAAGCTCAAGACAGTGGGCTGCTCAGTGACATCATCAACTTCAAAGTGCCAGGTGAACAATTAACTCAATTACAACAGCACTACACACTTTATTTCACTTTTTGTTGGTAATTATTTTTATGAATTCAGCTTGCGGGCAATTTGTGAAAGTGCAATAAGCAAATGATTTGGACAGAAATAACATTTTATTGACAACTCTGTTGCATAAGTTTGATTTGAACAGTTCAGACTGTTGCTCAAATGTTGTGATGATGTGTTTGTCACAGGGAAAGATATTGTGTCTAAGGATAACGGGATCCGTCCTTCCACCATGGAACAAATGGCCAAATTGAAACCCGCCTTCATCAAGCCTCACGGCACCGTTACAGCCGCAAACTCTTCTTTCCTGGTCAGTTTATCTGAGATAATGCTGCTTTATCTAGTTTGTTTTTATACCTTTCATTTAAGTAACATCTGTCAGATTTGTCACTGTGTGTGTGTGTGTGTGTGTGTTTTCACTCAGACTGACGGTGCGTCTGCAGTTTTGATCATGTCAGAGGAGAAAGCTCTTGCTATGGGTTACAAGCCTAAAGCATATCTCAGGTACAAAAACAAAAATAATGCCTTGCATTAAGAAACTACCACCTGTAGCTTCTCACTGACATCATCTGTATTTTCTAAACAATTTCGCTGATCTGTGCAAATTTACCCATGAGTCATGTGTATTTATTGAATTAAAAGAATTAGTTCACCCAAAACAAATAAAAAAAATATTCTGGCTCTTCCAAGCTTTTTAATGGGAGTAAATAAGAGCAGAGGGTTAATAAAGGCCTTCTGAAGCAAAGTGTTTTCATAAGAAAAATATACATATTTATAACTTTATGAACTATAATCACTGGCTTCCGGTAACAGCCGTATGCAAGTCGAGTTCCAGTGGAAGAGTGACCTCTGACCCGACACATGGCATAGGATGTGTACCATGAGCTTAAAGGGGGGGTGAAATGCTGTTTCATGCATACTGATCTTTTTACACCGTTAAAGACTTGGAATCCCATACTAAACATGGACAAAGTTTCAAAAGTTAAGGTGGACGTTTGATGGAAGTATTTCTTTGTCAAAAATACTACTTCCGGTTAGTCATAAGTTTCGGCAAGTTTTTTGCGATCATTCGTCCCCTTTGACGTTAATGGGGGCGGAATTTCCTTGTATGGGCCTTACGGACAATTCTACCGGAAGCGCGTGAGAGAGAGAGAGGGAGAGAGCGAAAGCAACAGCCTACGCCCATCAAAGCGCTGGCTCGTAGGCTGCGCTGCACAGGTGATGTGCACAATTAACAATGACATCAAAAAGTGCGTTTTTGGTTGCCAGACCAAGACAGTCCTGCACAGATTCCCCAAAAACCCCGCGGTAAGGCAACAGTGGATGGAATTTGCTTTTCCGGATCAGCAACTGAGTTGCGCGAATGTTTATATCTGTTCGCTGCATTTCGGTGCCGACTGTTTCATAAACAAGGCCCAGCTTGACGCCGGATTTTCCAATCGCCTAATGCTGAATGATGGAGCAGTCCCAACGATAAAGGTCCCAACGTTAGAACCGCGGGCGGTGAGTGAGACGGCTTCAAATGTCTGTGCTCATCAAGTAGCCCAAACATGATCACGTATAGTTACTATATATATTACTATATATAGAAATTGATCAATGGAGCATGCGATGTGTAGTGCGTGTACATTTGTTTAGCTGGCCACTATATGTGTAACTTTATGTTTGTGTATTGTAAAAGCACTCCAAACAACAATACACAAAGAGTGGGGAAATATGTTGAACTAAATAAGCGCGCTTCTTCATTCAAATGCGCTACTATTCCGTGTCTTTCTATGTAAACACTAACTTAGCCTGCCGTGCAAAACCAGTCCGCTTACTGTCTACACAAACCACGCGTAAACACACACACACACGTGCACAACTGCACTTCCCACATGTACACCTTCAAAGACAAAAATACGACGATATAATTCAAGTATAAATATGTAAATAACACAAGTCGCTAAGCATATTATATAGTTAGTGTATAACTTGTACCACATAGAGACGTCCTGCTCTAGTCGTTTTTGCTGCTGCTCCTGTTCAACTGCAGCCTCTGGGTCTGATTCCGGATCATAGATGTATGGCTGTATCTGATTAAAAGCCATATTTTTATTTTGAATAAAGTTTTTTCTCGCTGTTAGGGATGACACAGCTTGACGCACTCAACACAATAACAGCCGCGCGCACACGTCATTATTTAGCTCCGCTCACACGATACGCCCCCACCCGCTCGGCTTTTTTCGGAAAGACTCGGAACAGCGCATCTTTCTTATATAATTATTAAAAAAATAAAGACTTTTCGGAGATATGCAGGATGCAATGCTACTCTATAGGTACTCAAGATTGACATGACACTGACTGAAACTGAGTGTTTCACCCCCCCTTTAAGTAAGAGTAGACAATAGAGTAGTTCAAACAAATAGGGCTGGGCAACAAACTCATTTATTTTAGATCCTAATTTGTGACTGGTGTTTTGTTTAGCTCTATCCACGTTCATCAGTCAGTGGTCACTCTTCTGCTGGCACTAGACTTGCGTACGGCTGTTACCTTAAGCCAGTGATTAAGTTAATATGATGAAGTTTTTAAATTTGGATATTTTTCTTACACAAACCGATCGCTTTGCTTCAGAAGGCCTTTATTAACCCCGGAGCCATGTGGATTATTTTTTATAATAAATGGATGCACTTTTTGGGGCATTTTGGGGCATCCAACATTTCAAGTACTATTTGTTTACTATATAGCCAGGATATATTTATTATTAGTCAGATTTTGTTTGGCTGAAAGAAGAAAGTCATATGCACATAGGATGGCTTGAGGCTGAGTAATTTATGGGACAATTTCAATTTTGTGGTGAACTATCCCTTTAAGCTGCTCGTTCTGAAATGCTTTCTGAAAACCAAATGCATGTTTTCAGAAATGTGTGTAAAAGTGTAGAATTCTCAATAACGTCAGTGTTTATTCTTTTCAGGTAAATGAAAAAAATGTTGTTGCTGCACATTAAAAATTAATATAGGTGTATTTTTCTAAATTAATTTTACATTTAAGTAAATGGAATTTTTTCAGTTTCCTGGATGTTAATCAAGCTGATGTTGTCCTGAAGCTGTTCATGTCGTGGGGTGATCAGTGTTTAGTGTCCCATTACAGCAGGCAGACGTCATGTGTTTATCTCTACAGCAGCGGCGGCTCGTGGTGCTGATGTTGATTTTACTGTGTGTCTGTGTGTTTTTACCTTCAGAGATTTTGTGTACGTGTCTCAAGACCCAAAAGACCAGCTGCTTCTCGGGTGAGTTCCTGCTTTTTTTCTTCTTTCCTCTCTCTCTATTTCTCTTTCAGGCCTGTGAGGTTTTGTGATTGTTGTGGTGGGTTTGTGTTGTGGTGTGTGAGTTTGGGACTGACATTCATTCAGTCTGCAGAAAAACAAGACTCTCTGTTATAGATTTCTACTTGAAAGGTTTTCTGTAAGTTTACATTTACACATTTGCCATTTTTGGTTTTAAAGGTTCATTTTCTTCATATTTTTTAATATAAAGATTTATATTTCCTAGATAGAAACAGGCTAATAATCAGTTTAGCAAGTATATTTTACCAATATTGAAACTGACTTTTACGTTGGTTTTCGTCTACATGTTAAAAGCTTAAGTCATTTATTCAATGTATTGCTTGCATAAATTAGTTATAAATTATTACATAAATTACTTTTTACATGCACTACTGTTCAAAAGTTGTGGGTCATAATATTTTTTAATAATGCTTTTGAATCAATCATTCATGCTCACCAAGGCTGCATTTATTTGACTAAAAATACAGTAAAAACCAGTAATATTATGAAATATTATTATTACAATTTATAATAACTGTTCTCTATTTGAATATATTTTAAAATGTAATTTATTCCTGTGAGTTTTCAGCATCATTACTCCAGTCTTCAGTGTCACATGATCCTTCAAAAATCATTCTGATGTGATGATTTGCTGTTCAAAGAACATTTATTGTTTTGCTGCTTTGCTTAATATCTTTGTGGAAACAGTGGTAAATTTTTTTTAGGATGAATTGAAAGTTCAGAAATCTTTTTGTAGATTACTACATAGAAATCTTTTATAAGATTATAAATGTCTTTGCTGTCACATTTGATCAGTTAAATGCATCCTTGCTGAATAAAGCATAAATAATACAATAAAAAGATCATTTTATTTGGTTCTGCATATTAATAATGAAAAGGAGAAAATGTCATTCAATCTAATAGTAAGTGAGGTTTAAATACAGTATGTAAATGTGCTGTTTTTTGCCCTCTGTGTGTGGAGGGCACACACACACACACACACACACACACACACTCACTCATGTCTGGGTTGTTTTTCTTTCTCAGGCCGACCTACAGCACTCCAAAAGTCCTGGAGAGGAGCGGTCTGACTTTGAACGACATTGATGTGTTTGAGTTTCATGAAGCTTTTGCTGTGAGCATCACCTTCCAGTTTTCCATTGATACTGCTTTAAATATCCGGTGCAGTTCAACAGACCCTTACTTAACTCATAAAATGATGTTTCCAGATTTAAATCAGTCAAAACTAATCCTGTGCGTGTGCATGAGTAAATGCACCTGTTTTGAATCTGGCAGAAATTTTCTGCGCAAAAACTGCACTGTGTGTGAATGGTGTTAATGTTCAGTTTTATTGTTTTTTTAACAGGGTCAGATCATGGCAAACCTGAAGGCAATGGACTCTGACTGGTTTGCTCAGACGTATATGGGCCGAAAATCTAAGGTAGGCAAAAAAGTGCTCAAAGATTGTCCCATAGGTTGTGCTTTCAAAGTCCAAAGAGGGCTTGATTTATGAACTATCACCGTTGTGCCCTTGAGCAAGACACTAAACCTCAGGATACTCCAGGGGGATTTGTGCGGTAATAAATGTATTAGATGCCACATTGTGTAAGAAAGCATCAGATGAAAAAATAATAATTATAGAAACCAGAGGCCTGATCTTAATAATCTTAAATGCAAACATATGACATTTTCAGTAACGTTCCTATAAACGATTTATAAAACGTCCATGTGCACAAAAAATGCATCTCTCTTTATGCTTCGTAGTTCATTTTAAATTCAAGCACAATGTGCAGAAGCGCATTAGCTCCAGCAGAATGCCCACAGATATCTCTTAATGGTTCAGAAGAAGCGTAACACTCATCATCAATGGGCAAAGAAATCCAAGCGCACTCTGAAAACGCATGTGCAGTATATGGCACTGTTTCTGTACAACATGTATCTGTGTATGCATATATTATTGTTATTTTTAATAATATAAATGAAGTAATATTAGTGATATAAGTAATTATTAAAAAGCAGTTAATATTATGCTTATTTGTGCATAATTATATTAATGCATTTTGTGATTGCCTATTTATTTTATATTTTCAAAAAACAATTAATTGTTGAATTAATTTAATTATTTTTGTCAAAAAGTTTGTAAGCATGCTCAGTTGATGTACGCATAAGAACATTTTCATGTCAGTTTCTGCCTTTATAAATCCCGATATGTTCCTTACTTAGTATAAATCTATCTATACTCTATAATCTAATCCAGGGGTCCCCAATCTCGGCCCTGGAGGACCCTCCAGGACAGAGATTGGGGACCCCTGATCTAATATATCTTTATAAGGCACTATAAAAAAGTTTTTTTTTTCTCAAATTAATTTTTTCCTGTTTTAATTTATCTGGATTCCATTTTTTTCCATTTTAATTAATTAATTAATTTTATTTTAATTCATAATGTTGTTTTTATTATTATTTAAACTCCATTTTAATGGTTCAATTAAATTTTAGTAATCAAAAAGCATGTCTAATTAATAGAAACTAGTAAACATACAACTTATTAAATGTTTAGGGCCCTATGAAATAAAAAAAAATTCTACCTCAAATTACTTTTTTGTTATTTCCAAATTCTTTGTTTTCTGGATTCTATTTTAATGGAAATGTGACAAATTCTGTGAAATTCCACGTAAGAAAGTAAATTTCGTCTTTATGACTGGATTCCGGTCCTTCTGTCCCTGTTTTCCGTATTGCGGAAATCATAGGGCCTTATATTTAGGATCAAATCTGATCATAGGTGGGGGTTTTTAAATAATTTTTTTAATGTGAATTGTGTTTGCCATGCAAAACTCCCTATTTCTCATGCATTGAATTATGGTTGCTAAAGATGATGTTGCACTAGTCGACTCGAAATGGGTTGGAAATCTTGATTCCTTCTGTTGATGAGCAATAGTAATGTTGTTGATATTGATGATAATGAAAACTCACGATCGTTATTTCTGTTTTCTCAGGTCGGTGTTCCTCCAATGGAGAAGTTTAACTCATGGGGAGGTTCTCTGTCTCTTGGGCATCCATTTGCAGCTACCGGCTGTAGACTGGTGACCACCGTAGCTCACCGACTGCAGAAGGAAGGCGGTCAGTATGGCCTGGTGGCAGCGTGTGCCGCTGGAGGACAGGTGTGTGACACGGTCGCTTCCACAACATACCGTACACATCTGCACACACTCGGGAATATCCTCATAACTTGTTCTTGTATTTGTGTTGCAGGGTCATGCTATGGTGATTGAAGCTTATCCTCAGTAATCTGCGAACTTCCACACGTCGTAACGCTCTGTACATGCACACAAATACTTTCTGTAAATACTAACGTGCCGTAATGCCTTGAAAGGAAATGTTCCTGAAAGTTTTCTGAAGGTTCTTCATTTGAAATGATGCTTGTGACGGGGATGTAAATGTTGACTTTGCTTTATTTGAGAACATGTTTAAGATAAGATCAGATAAACATAATTTTGCATAAATATTGCACTTGGACATTACTCAAAAAGGCTACGATTCACATTTGATTTTGAAAGAGGTGATGTGGAATCTAGAATTCTAGATTTCTTTTTTTCATAATTCTAATCTCCAGATAAAGATCGTTATCAATCAAGTTTAGCAGCTGGATCTCTTTTTGCTGTATCTGATATTGTTTCATACGGCAATATTATCAGATCCATTGTCAGTGTATGGCGTTTAGCTCTTAAGGAATGTATTGTAAGAAGGACTGATTCTAGATCAGCCATAAAGACAAAGGTTACGCACTTAAACACACGTGTGCCTCAGACTCAAGCAGATGAACCTCTGGAGGACTCGCTTTCTCCCTTTTCTAACCGTTTGTACAAATAAACATCATTTGAAATCGCCAGTTACGTTCATGTTTTCATGTTACATTCTATATGCTGTGTATTGTCATATTATTTGTTTCGTAACAATTTATGGGTCATTCCACATAACAAGGACTTTTTCATGTCAATTTATTTTAAAATTGTAAAATTTATACAAAAATATTTTAAGTATTACAATGCATTCTAAGGTTTGAGAATATATACATATATAATGAATACATTTTAATAATGGAATAATGGTTATTAATAAGGGTTATTTATGATGGGCTGAAACACCTTGGGAACACAACATCTCCCTAAAGACTTTTTGGTAACACTTAATTTTACAGTGTCCTTGGTACATATGTGACATGTACTAACATAGTAATAACAGTAAATGATGCATAATTACATGTAACTAATCCTACCCTAACCCTACAATATTAATATTATTCTAATCAATATTACTCAGTGCTTAAATATATAATAACACTGTAACACTGACATCTTAAAATAAAGTGTAGCCAACTTTTTAATTCAACTAGTTTTGTGAATTATACCCTTGTAATCTAGCTAATAATGCTATAACTTAATGTATATTAAATTATTTTTATATAATACCAAACAGCTATTTATAAAAAAATATATAAAATAATATTTGGTAATGCAACTTTTGTAGCATTTTTGTGTAAAAAAAAAAAATTATATATAAAATAATAATATTTGGTAATGTTGTTCTACTTGTGTAGAATTTATATATATATATATATATATATATATATATATATATATATATATATATATATATATATATATATATATATATATATATATTTATTTATTTATTTAAAAAAATTCTTCACAAGAAGAACAACATTACCAAACATTATTATTTTATATATATATTGGTAATGTTATTGTAATGAAACTTATTATAACCTAGAGATATAACAGCCCTCAGTCATACGTAGAATAAAGACGCAGATTGCCTGATATTGACGCAGCGTTACGTCACGTGCAGCGCAAGATTTTGCGCACATTCATAAGCGAGGCGCTGTTTACTGAGTGTGTAACGTTAATTGTATTCATATGCACCCAGAGGATCATCCTACTGCGCCGTGTATCCCTTGGTGTGTAAATACGTGCGTTTCAACTCATCAGAAGATGAACTACAAATATCGCCGTTGGACTGAAGCGCAAGGCGTCACGATCCCATATGAACGATAGTGGAGAAAAAAAGAAGAAAATCCTCACAACCGCGCGACACGGATCCGTTTCATCCCCGCCCCCTTCACGACACAAGTTGTTTTCCTTCAAATTGCTCGTTTGCCATCTTTTCACATTCCGCAAAACGTCGGGTTCATTAAATTATTTTTAAACGAATTAATTCCAATATTTTTCCAAACAAGCCTCTAGCCTACTTCTATATTTGCGTATTAATGTTGTTATTTGTGCAGAAAAGTTTTTTGCAGCGCTTCAGAGATTTCGAACAGGAGTGAGGTGGAGATAAAAAATGTTTTTATCCAGATGCAAAACGGAGTAAAATGTAAATAGCGGTTGCGTGTCGGTTTTTTGTTTTAACCTTCAAACGTCGTGAACCCGCGAGACGGGCGCCGCAGCGCGCGCTTTGATCAGCCGCGCGCCTTTTATGCCGTTTGACTGGAGAATGCGCGCGGTGCTGTCGGTACAAATCTGCCTCACACTCCTCACCCCGTCAAACGGAGAGATGGAGGTGAAAGAGAGGGAGAGAGAGAGAGACAGGTGGAGGGAGACACTTTAATCTCGTCCTTCTGCTCACGCTCGCACCTGCAGAACCTCTCTCGCGCGCTTGGCTTTAAAGAGGAGAGCGTGCGGCCCCCGCGCGCCTCCACGAGTTTAACGCGCCCGGTTACCGGCTGCCGCTGCGAGGCCATAATGACAAACACAAGCTGTGAAGAGAGTATTATAACATTTTAAAAGCCTCCTGCTCAGGCAGGCTCCTGGGAACCGAAGGTAATTGTTTATATAGGATAAATCTGTATTCTAAACTTCGTTTCGGGGGAATTTTCCCTTAGTAGATGGAGAATATAAAGGAAATTGTTAAGCTCAGATGTTGATTTTGTAGTTAATGACTCACTTTCTCAATCATATTTGATTTGGATTTTGTTGTGGGAGGGTTTCGGTAAAAATGGATGGTAGGTATTCTGTCAGGGGAATTTGAAGTAAAATACCATGATAATCTGATACCATGGTAAATGAATATGGTAGGCCTAATCATCAATACCATGTAAGCTTATATCATCTGCTACCATTTAAAAAAAAAAGGTTTTGTGACTTTTTATTATTATGGCTGACATGTTTAATCTGTCAAACACATTTTCTGGACTATTCAATGACCTTTGACCCTTTTTTCGACGTTTGCCTCACACAACACAATTAGGCCTTGTCTACACTAATACGTTTTCGTTTGAAAGCATATATTTTTCTATCCGTTTTAGCCATTCATACACACTGAGATGCCGTTTTTGGAAAACTGTATTTACTTTGGCGTAGTTAAGAGTTCTGTACATGGAACTAACATACCATGAGCCTCAAACACCTTTGTTTTCTCCTTCATATGTAAATCTTAGGCTGTTTCACACTGTCAGCGTAACTACACCGTCACTGCAGCTGCAGACGCACGACAGTATTCACACTGGAAGCGTTTGTACAGCGTCACAGTCACAGCTGCTCCCACAATGCTAGAGCCTATAGCTGTCTGAGTGTTACATACAAAAGAAAGTTGTCTGGCTAGTTTACTTTACTTTTTATAATCATAATCATACTTTCACCCAAACTAAATAATTAAAACAAGGTAAATCTTCTACAGATATTTTTTATTCTTTGTTTTCTTTAATGACACACTCCAGTTATTGTTAAAACACACCACACATGCTTCTTGTGTGCATTTTGAGTGCTTTTTGTGTGATATTATATTTTTGTCTATCAAAAGTGTGCTTTCACTTTACACCGTGACTGCGGCTGCTAGAGCTTCTATACCTGTCTGAGTGTTACATACTAAACTAAAAGAAAGTTTATCATATTTTCTGGCTCGTTTACTTAATTTTTATAATCATAACCATACTTTCACACAAACTGAATAATTAAAACAAGTTTAAATGGGTAAATCTTCAAAAAAAAAAAATTCTGGCACACTCCAGTTATTGTTAAAACACACTACATGTGCTTCTTGTGTGCATTTTAAGCACTTTTTGTCTGAAATCATATTTATTTTGTCCTTTAAAAGGGTGCTTTCACTTTAATTGAGCGTCAGCAGTGCAGCAAAAATAGGCTCGCCACCGAAACCCCCGCTTCACTGCTGCTCAAGCGACACTCTTGCTTGACGCTCACATGCTACTCCTGCTCCCGGTGTGAATGCACTCATTGATTAACATGGGCGCCGAAAAAAAATATGCGCCGCTCACGCTTGCGGTGTGAAACTGCCGTTATGCTTGAGAAAGACCACTGAAAAACAGGTGAATCCTAACATAACACCAACTGTGATGTAACAGTTGGGATCATTAATATGTATGCCTCCCCAAATTTGCATATAAACAGCCCATGTTCAAGGCCAGGCAGTATTAATGTGGACCTGCACTGAATCAACAGAAGTAGAAGCAGATCATGGAGCACTTCTCATTGCCTTCCCACAGGACAGAACTGTCAACAGGTATGGTTGATTATCTATAACAGGATACAGCACCAAATTAATTCAAAGTTGTTAGTTTGCTCTGACTAGAGTCAATTTTGTTAACAAAAATATGAAGAAAAATGTTAATTGACGACTTTTCTTTCCATAATATGACAAAGTCCCTAAACGATTATTGTGACTATATAAAAATGCAATATCGTTGACGAAAAAAAACGAGACTAAAAAAGGGGGAACTTACGAGTATTCATGCTTGTGGTTGCCAGATTTCAGTAATTTAAATCCCCCAATCAGGGTTTTTCTGTTAAAAGAACGTGTCTGTCTGGTGTTTTACTTAAACGTCCAATCTGCAATTGCATGCCGATGACCTGAAAACACCAATAAACAAGTAATCTGCATTTAGCATCTCCATTTGAGATTTTCTGCTTAGTTGATCTGTGTTCTGTCAGGACTCACGAGCCACTTGTGCTGTTCGCGATTGGGTTAGCTGAATAACTGCAGTTGTGAGCTATTGAAATAAGCCAATCAAAGCAGAGCTTGATATTATTATTCACGACCCTTCCAAATAAGGCAAAAACAGGCCATTTCATTTTAGGGATAATTTCTAGTGTTGTAAATGGACCAGTAAAACAGTTTCTGGACCATTTTTGCAAGCCACATGCTCTATAGATATCCGAGAACAATTTACAATATTATTTCAACTCATTATAGGGCACCTAGGTATTTGAAAACGATTACGCATGTTTAGTCATGTGACACATATTAAATCAATAGATATTCATGTTTATACCAGTATGGTGCCTGTGCTATTCTCTTTCACGCTGTTTTTAAAATGTTACTTTGCACACTTCATATCACAGTCCAGCAAAGATGACAGAATATTTACTTGCATTTGCTGCCCTGTGGCAAAACATGAGAGCAGTTGTGTTTTAGACCAAACACACGGTGACTGAGTGCAATAAAATGATCCTGCTAGGGCAATTGCATGATAACTACATGATAGCTATGTCTTGTTCCGTCAAGTGAGCTTTCACACTGTTTCTAATCTTTTCTGACATTTCAAACGAGAAACTTCTGGAAAACGCTAGTGTGGACAGTGTGTTTTGAAACGCAGTTTTTAAATGTATTCGGATGAATATAGCCTTAAAGGGATAGTTCACCCAAAAATTAACATTTTGTCTTCATCTACTCACCCTCAAGTTGTTCCAAACCTGTGTGAGTTTCTTTCTTCTGCTGAACACAAAAGAAGATATTTGGGGAAAAAATTGTAACAAAGCAGATAGAGCAACCATTCACTACCATAGTATTTCCCCCCTGCTATGGTAGTGAATGTTCAATCTGCTTGGTTACAAACATTTTTCCAAATATCTTCTTTTTTTGCTATTTTGAATTATTTTTTTGTGATGTACTGTACATCTTATACTAATTCTAACGGAAATAGCTCACACAACTGCTTACTATTATTGTAACGTCCTCACCAATGACTTTTCCCAAGCATGTGTTTAGCTAACTTTTTTGGTCACTGAAACTTTTGAAATCTGTTTAAATGTATACTATGTGTGTGTATGTATGTAAACATTTGCTTAATTTTAACATCCCCCAACTTTTGACTTTCTTTGCAGGGATTCAAGTCTTAATTGGAGGGATCTTGTTCAACAAAACCGGTTAGTGTGAACTCAGATCAGTTGCTATCCTATAGTCAGTTTTTTAGTACACTTAAATAAGGGACAGAATCCAAGATCAGTGCTTTCTCGCTCACTTTCATTCAGACTTTTGGTTCTTTAATATCTTTCTTTTATATCAGTGGCACCTGCAGCCGTATTTCTGTTTCTGATTTGACCAAATGTTTTTGAAAAAAGACCTGAATCGATTCACATTAATTTGGACCGCTCTCTCAATGAATATTAAGTAGTTTTTCAGTCACCAAAAAAACAGACAACACCTTGATATGCTACTTAAGAACAAACCGCATTGGATGAAGTGGATATTTTACAAACAATTGAAGCAAAAGTTGTCAATAAGTGCCCATTCAAACCTAAAGTTTTGTGTGCGTCCATGCTGTTTTTTTTAACATGTGCTAGGTGGATGTCTTTTACCGTTTATTCACCCCTTTTTTTGCTGTTTTCGTGTTGTAAAATGTATAAAACATGTCTGTAGGCACATTCGTTTTGCTCAGGTGTACTGTTGTTTTCGATCTTGGTCTTGTAGAAAGGCTAGTTACATGAATGCTAAACATACTAGAAAATCAAAACTTCTCTCAGAGAGTTGAATTTTTAACATGAGCATATATTTGAACTTTTTAGGGTTGTTTGGGGGGGATCTGCGTATCCTCAGATGAAATCCTGCAGGCACCGCTGTCCTCTATTAGTACAAAAAATCAGTTCCTTCTTGTCTACATACATCACAATTAGGCCATAAAAGCCCATAATTCTCTGTCAGACATGAGACCTGACTTTTACTGCGTTTTTCCCACTGAATTGGCCACCCATCATTACATATCCTCCGCACCTTTTTTATTTTGGCTAATTGGTGTGGATATCAGATACAGAGTCTGAGCTACATTAGATATTGATTTTCTTTCCAAATCTGCACAGAAAATCACAACCCTTGTCCATCTGACTCTGTTCATATTTCACCTATAAGCAACACGGCTCAACCAGAACGCTGATGAACTTCCTAGTCGTTAAACATCTGCCTAGTTTTGCCATCTCTGAAAACACTTACTTTTCACATTAATATTATTAGGTTGTAAAGTCTGTGACATCATGTACTGTGAATGTATTTTATTTTTTACCGTGCATTTTTTATAGAAGTAGTCCTGTATATTTGATATACCGCCGTGTTTTGTGTATTGTTTCATTTTGCTTTTACTTTGGAACTTCTTGTTTTCGGCATGTTTGCATTATACACCCCAGAGAGGGAATAAACGATTTTTTTCCCCCAACTCTAATTTGTAAATTGCATCGATCGCGCCTGGCAGGAGATATGCCGGTGGATTCATACGAAGCGAAGGATTTATTTCATTTTTAACAGGACACTGACACAATTCTCATTACCGGACAAAAATCATTAGCAGCTCCACAGCTACATTCAGACAAATCGAGTAACTGTTAATTTTTCCGTCGAGGAGCCATGGGATCCATGAGTGTGTGAGTGAGGGAGAGAGAGCAAGAGAGAGAAAGTGAAGGGGGGGTTGGCTCTGGTGCACAAAAAAATATAATAAATTAAAATGGACGACATGAATTGAGCGCCGAATGTCAAACACTGTCAACAAGATGGCTCTCTGTCACGGGGAGAATTTGAGACATTAACAGCTTCTGTCATTCTGCTGACAAAATGGTAGCAGAGATTTCCCAGGGTGCCGAGATGACTGCTGGCGTTTGTCAACAAGCCGCTGTCAGCGCAGAGAGAGAGAAAGAGCGAGCGCGCGAGAGAGAAGGCATACACAGTGTCACTGACAGCTACCACACCAACATCCCATGAGTCCTCGCCACCCAGAAAGAGAGGGAGAACAAGTGTGAGGGGAGAAAGACAAGAACCGATAGAGGAGAAGAGGGAGAGATGGATGGATGGATAGATAGAAGGAGGGGTGCAGGTCTCTGGTGCACCTTTCATATAAAATTGCAGGAGGAAAATGAGCTGTCACTCCAATTCCCAGGATGCTTTGCTGTTTAGCATAAGTGCGCTGTGTGGGCTGCTGTCGGACAGACTGACTCAGAGAGATAATTAACTAAAGCTGCAGTTTTCCTCCTCTCCTCTCCCTCCCTCCGCCAGACGCCTTCTCCAGCGCTCATCTGCATTTTTGCCAGAGGCGAGCGGTTAGCACAGGAGCCGGGTGGAGAGAGGGTAAGAAGCCAATTAGTCAGGTGGATGGATGAATGATTGACAGCAGGCTGCTACCTGAGTCCCACTCTACATTAATGCTGCTGTGCTCGGCTTGGCCTCAAACACGCGCCCGTTATTGTGTATGTGTGTGTATGCGCGGGCCTGGCGTCGCACGCCATGCCGAGATCATCCTGCGCCCTGGCGGCTTTGTGCTTTTCCCGTCCTGTCTGTCTTGCTCTCATCTAAAGCCTTTGTAGCAAGTCCGAGTCTTCTTTTATACCTTCCCCTCTCCCCTCCACCCTCAACGGAGAGCAAACCGACGTCTCGGCTACTTTAAGCATTTCCCCGGATCTGTTTGTTGGCATCGTTTAGGATGCCGATGGCCGTGTAACAATCACGTCAGTGTATGATATGCTCCTGTGATCTCACATAAAACAATTGCAGTCTTGACCGTCTCTTAACAGTTGATGCTTATTCTTTAATAGGTCGGATTTGCTCTCTTGGTCTGAATTCACGTCGAGATCGAATCCTGGTGTGAGCATAAACTTTCACTGAACCGCAGACGTCCTGAAGCGGTGTCCTGACAGCATGAAGATCGGTATAATTTACGATACATCACATTGTGTCTCATGCTCAACCCTTCCCGGAGATCATTTCAGCCACATTTGTGTCAGATGACTCCAGCGTGATGCCAAGTCCTGATCCAGTTAGAAAAGGGTTTAGTCCGTAGGAATTGCCACAAATTAAAACAACAGTCTGCTCAATAGGTTTGTCTGTGTTAAGGGTCCTATGGCACACATAAGTTTTGTTTTGCAGCTGTATTTTCTACTAATCTGTGAACTAAACCAACTAATCTGTTAGTCACTGGATGGATTGATCATCCAAACTGAAAAGCAATCCGAATTAACATTTGATCAGATTGTAGGAGGTGAGGTAGACTTAATATAAAAATAATTAATAAATAATTAATACAAAGTAGTAAAATATCAAGTTGGTAAACAACTATTTTCTCAACCACTATGCCGTGATGCGTATGTTTACATATATGTTTTATGTCTTGCAGATGTGTGTATGTTTATTTATGTCTTACATCTTACAAACTGGTCAGACTAAACATTTGCTGGAAAAGCTCTTCTGATGTTTTTGGCAGCTTTATTTTTAGGTATGTCAGCTGAGATTAATTTGGTCAGTTTGGATTCATTCAGATTGAGGAAAATTGTGTAAACATGCCTAATTTTTTCAGCTGAACATTTGACACCAAAATATAACAGTACAGTCCATTGAACAGTCTTTGATTTTTCAAAATGTCTTATTGAAGCTTCAATTGTAACCCTATATACTGAAACAATTGCAATTAAAAGTAATAGGTTTTCATTTTAGCCATCAATCAATTCAAAAGTTGAATCGTTCAGTATCATAATTTTATCATTTAAAGTAATGTGTTAATGCAAGCTCCAAGAAAATTGGCTCATGTGTAATTATTAACTGCGACATTTTGCATGGTTGGGAATTTAAGTGATGCTTCTTAGTAGGGCTGTACGATATTGAAGAAAAATGCGATATGCAATATCTTGTTAAATAATGCAATATTCGATATGCAATACGATATTTTAATTAGTGTGTAAAATCTATTTAAAAATAAATTTAATCTATTTTTAAATTAAAAATATTTAAAAAACTGAGAATTTGTGTTTAAAAACTGAGGGGAAAAAAGCATTGCTACAACTTCTGAAAGTGACCAGCAGTGTCGTTCATTTTTCGGTGTGTGTGTGTGTGTGTGTGTGTGTTAGACAGCGCGAGAATGCAAGTTATAGTTTTTCGCAAATTATTGCGTTTAATAACTCTTTTTAACATCAAACAAGTCCCATAAGTAACAGTCATGTGCCCAGTCTATGCTATGTGTTGACCTAAAACATACACTTTTCACAATGTTAAAGTAGCCTAATTAAAATCATTCAGATATTGCATGCCATTGCGATATGCATATTGCGATATGTACATTTGCGATATTCTTAGGGCTGGTTCACACAGAACACGTTTTGCTTTGAAAAATGTGAGATGCGGGCAGTGAAATGGTGAAAAACCGCAAGGTCTACAGACATGTCTTATTTTGTACAAACTTATTTTAAGTTTGCTGCATTTTTAGAAACCTGTGTCATGTGCATGATGCTGCAAAAGACGCAAGGCATGGGTGCAACGGTCAAACACGTCTGTCTAGTGCTTGTTTAGCAAATGCATTCTGTGAACAGTCCCTTGTCCAATCTCGCACAAAAAATATATGTATATGTAGGTGTATATAGCTTAAGCAGCATTAAAAATGCACAGGAAATGCAAACAGCTCAATGCAAAGGTGCATGATTATATTCATGATAGAAAAAGTGCTTTACTTGTTTTAAACATCCTATTTAGATTGGATGTTTAAATAAGCATCTCGTAGAAAAGTGTTTTCTTTATGATTTACTGATAAACAGGTGACTTTTTGTGTGTAGGTGCATGCTCTGTTCAGTTATAATCAGATTTGAATAATCATACACTTTAAAAAAAATCTGTAAAATAGGGCACAATGTACTGTATTCATTTGACTGAATTTTCCATATTTATTTTTTCACAGGTGTTTTATGTGTATTTTGGATTTTTAACTTCATTGCGTTGTTTTAGGGTTAACAGAAATGTCCAGGTAATAAGTTGGCAGTACTTTTCCCGTTGTTTTACGGGTATATTTTTACAGGGTACATTAGAATACTATGGAACAGTTGCAGTATGAAATTGATTAAATGCATTAATGTAGTCAATATTGAATACATTTTACGTGTTAATGCATTAACTTTGACAGCCCTAGTTTTGATCGATAACAGTGTTACATAATGTACACCATGTCTTCAAAACAAGAAATTTCTTTTCAAGCACACCTTCCAAATGTGAAGTTTCACACACAAGAAGAGGCAATTACTTCAAAAGAGCATTTTTGCTGAAAACACAGAAAAGCATGTCAGCAGAACTGACAGCGCAGGTCCGTGTGAGGTCTGGTTTAAAATGGCTGTCAGAAAGGGAGACCCAGCGTTTAGTGTCTGTTTATAGACGTTAAGCTAGTGAACGGAGGGAGGAGAGCGGATACTACACCTTAAGGGCATTTTTCCCTCTGGCATTTTACTGGCTGTGGCGTCATACTGCTAGCAGCATCAAAACACCGGCAGCCTTTCTGAGCTGACAAGATGAAGGGAACATTGAGAGGGCCGGTGTGTTTGGTGAGAGAGCATCACCAGCACAGGAGATACTCAAAGCTGCAATACTGCGCTGGGCTACTGGCAGGCAGATGGGCCATCAACAGACTTCGAAGCTCAAAAATTTCTTTTTATGTGCATTTTGCATTTTATGTGTATTTTGACTGTCGTTTTTTAGGGACAGATTCAGATTTGAATATATGAAGAGCTTTGGTAAATGAGGGAGAAAAATATCCTATGGAATACAAACTTAAGAGTACACTCTTATAAATAAAAGGTTAATTTGGGTTCTATACGCTGCCCGGTCAAAATATTTGCAACAAATGCTTAACAGTCTTACTGGATCATTATTGCAATAATTATTATGTTTCAACACGTTATATTACCTTATACTGAAAATATATGCACCTCTTGATGGAAATCAATGTTGTGATGTTATTTCCATCAAGAAGTGCATACTTTTTTCATCTAGATCTTGTATTTCCCATGCAAGAGTCCAGCTCTCTGTAAAGTCTCCTCCAGCACATCCCAAAGACTTTTCTCAGAGGGGTTGAATCATGAGTGGAAATGATTCTTCATTCTCCCTCAACCATTCTCTCACAATCTGAGCTGAGGAATCGGGATATTGTCATCCTGGAATATGGCCATGATGTGTCTTACTGGTTGTTTAAGAAATGAAAAATCAATCAGGGTTGAAGAATTGTTGTCACACGTGCTAGAAACAATAATCACTTCAGTAATGATCCAATCATAGACATTTGCCTATTTAAATTCAAACGTCTTAAATGATTGCATAATAAAATGTTTAAGTAGTTTTTTTTTCTATGGATAGATTGTTTCACAGTCTGTTTCATAAAATTTATAGCCTGACGTGGTCATACTCAATTCTAGTCAGAATATGAGTCTGAAACTGCTCCATTGGGCTGTGATTATGAGGCGTGTTTCAACCGAATCAGGAAAGACCTCAATTGGATAGACCTACAAAGGTCTATCCAATTGATGTCTTTCCTGGTTCAGTTGAAACACGCCTCATAATCACAGCCCAATGGAGCAAACCAATCAGAGCAACGAAGCAACGCATTGTCAAATGTCAACAGAGCTCAACTGCACTGTGTTGCCAAGTCCACGTTGTTTTTTCCGCGGGTTGTTTTCTATGTCCAAGGGTTGAAGCGACTATTATGTGATATATAGACCCATGGGTGTGAATTTTAGCAGGCAACCTTGCCAAAATAACACACTTTTTACCCCCCAAACACAATTTTCCCCCCCGAAAAACCCCCAGAAGCTATTGTTTAGGGCTAGTAGTTGGTGGATTTTGTTGTAAAAACTTGGCAACCCTGTCTGCACACGCTGGAATACACGATCTTTGCCGGTGTTGTAAAAAAATAAAATAATTAAATGATACACAGAGTAGTTACCCAACATGATCATCATCTTTGAGAGAAATTGTGAAGGTGAATGCAGATACAAACAAGCTCTCCGTTTAGGATTCGAGTAAATATAATCCAAGCCCCTTTGATCATCGTCTAAAGCCCGCCCTGATGATTTCATTGGTCTGAACAGTTTCTGTTCGGAGATAATTACTCCTCTATGGAGCGAGGCCAGACCGAACCGCCCGACCTAAAAATGTTGTGGGCGGGGCTAAGTTTGGCTGGCATCCAGGCTATAAAATTTAGTCATAATAAAAACAAAATTGGAAATGTTAATGAATTCAAACTAAATCCATAAAATGTATGTTTTATTAAAGTTCAGGAGGATCACATTTAGATAATAATTAAGCTAATTAACATGGGAGGAGCACATTCAGTTTATCAACTCAGTTAACGAGATACAGCAGTTCAATGACAGTTTTCCAGCATCCCTCCACCCCCCCATCTCCTCACTTCTAAATACTCCTGTCCCAACCTGGAATGGGGGTAGTCCTCGGGGGTTAGAGCCCTCCCCTTGGATAGCACGCCAAATACGCATAACCTTTACTCTATTTAATTATATGCGAGTGTGAACTTGAATGGGAATCTCTGAAAGGTTCCATATACTGTAGTGAAACAGATCCTATATAGAACCTTTTCTTCTAGGAGTGACTAGCAACCCCCCAAAATACATCTGATTTATGCTTCACACAATAATGGCAAAAGCTTTCTAAAAATGCTAAGGGTCAATGTGACAATCTCAAAGTTTCCACAGATTCAGGTGCACAGGTTTTTATCTGTCCACCAGAAAACAAAGTCAAGTTCCCAGGGTTCTTCAATGAGAGCTTCTGATCTTCTCCAGGGGTTAGTAACTGGTTAAGATTTACATTATTTAGTTTTTATTATTGAAGTCATGAATGCCAAACTATCTCTTGCAGTAATCATTCCTCATCCTTGTATGAATTGGGAACCAAGTGTGACGAACCAAGCCAAGCGGAAAGTGCTATGCACATTTGAGCTGAAAGGTACGGTTTGGTCTGATTTCTTGATGTGTTTGACTTTCAGAACAAAACTTTTTTAGAAGACTAAAAGTTGGGGAAATTAGGAAAACTTGCTGATAGATTTAGCTATTTTTAAAAACAGACAAACAAAATGTTATGTTTGTTTTTTTATAGCACAAATAAGGCTAAAAAGGCAACAGCTGCTTTTTCATTTCACCAGTCAGTTGAATAAAATATGCTAAAAGAAGACTGCGTATACAAGCAGTTCACTGACAAGGTGATAAGAGACTGAATTTTCCTTTTTTATTATTTTACCTGTAATATAATCTGCAAAACAAGATCTGCTCCTGACGTACGCATGTTTAGATGTAGGTTTCCACGGGCTTCTCTTATCATGTTGTCACTGAATTCCTTGATTCCACTGTCTTATTAGAGCTTATATTATTCATTGTGAAAAATGCATAACAATGTTTAGGCATGTTTCCCTTCTTAAAAACGGTAATTTTTCATATAAATATATAGGTTACTATATATATATATATATCACTTGTCATCACTTAATTTAATAGGGGGCAAAGCGTTTAATCTTTCTATTCATCAAAGAATCCTAAACAAAAGGAAATCTTCAGTTTCCACAAAAATATGAAGCAGCAAAACTGCATATAATGTATTTATTATATAGTAACACATGTTGGTAAGAAATGTTTCTTGAGCAGCACATCTTCATATTAGAATATTTCTGAAGGATCATGTGAGACTGAAATTCATGAAAATTCAACTTTGATCACATGAATAAATAATTTATTTATTATTTTAAAATATAGTCATACAGAAATTGTATTTTATTTTAAATTGCCTCAATTATGTTTTTTCAGATATTTCAGATTATTTCATGCAGTGTCTGCAAAGTTGTAAAGGTTAAAGTGCATATTAAAGTTATGGTCTTTCAAAAGAAATAATCGTCTCTGACCTGCCGAAGCGAGTCGTCAGGAATTCCAGTCTTACTTCTGTAACATTCATAACAATGTATGAAACAAATTTGCATAATGCCTACCAATGGTCTTTATTGGCTGCCAGCGAACAGCGTCTAGTTTGACCCGGCCTAAAATGATAGTTTCCAACACGTGCCGTAAGCAGTAGACAAATCAAAAACGGATTATGCTATCTGACCAATCAGAGCAGAGCAAGAAGAAGAGAGGGATTTAGAGAGACTGATTTTTTTGGATTAGTTGTTTTAGGGTCCTGATATACTCACAGCAACGTTATTTTTCTTTCTTCACTTAGGGGTAAAAAGAAATTCGAAACACATGAGCAGCAGACATCCTGATGCTGCCCACACTGACTCTGAGAGCTTCATTTATGGTAACCCAATTTTTTCCAACCTTCTACCCGTGAAAGTGCACTGGAACGGCAGTCAAACCCGTGACTTCCCACCCGTGAACTCATACTAGATCGGTGTACTCCCCAGTTACGCGCTCTGGTGTCATATAGACCGTGAAAAAACAATGGCAGCCCCTTCGGATATACAAATAACGTATAATAAAAGGTATAACAGCTTCTCTTGCCTTATGCACCGTTTTTCTCCTCTGTTTCCGTCAAATAAGCAAAGAGTAAGCACCTTTGGCGATAGAAATGATTAAAAATGAGCATTAAGCCCTGTACGGTCCAGCAAACTATGTTTACATCTAACTACCTCACTTCCTTACTCTCAGGCAGTTTGGCGAGACTTTGCCTGGAACGCTACAAAGCCGTGGTTTGAAGGTGTAACTTACAGGCTCAAAAACCTGCCAGGAAAGCAGCATTAGATGAATATGTGCTGTGAGCTTTTCTCTCAATTAAAATATAAACCCACAACAAAATTAAAAAAACAGCCAGCATTTTTTAAATAAAGGATAAGAGCATGATAGCAATGTGGATATGTTTGCACACGCTCTGTAATTTGTCACTCTAGTTAAGTCACTTCAAATAGCACTTTATACAATAGATTGCTTAAACGTAAGCCGTTTTCTTCCGTATTAACCATGAAAATCAGGGTCAGTGTCTTATTTCATCCGAATTACAACCTCATTTTTTGCTGTAAAGCAGCTTTCCAGTTTGTTCATGTTTTTACCTGGGAATGAACCAGAGATTTCCACATTTAAAGAAAGCAGGGCCTCAGAGCCACACCAACCTTGTATATAATCGCCAACGGCTCTGGTAATCGCCACAGACCAATGCTAGCATAAAGGTGTTTACCAGCCGGAGCAAACTTTTCCATAGTTCGCTTTGGTGAGCTGTTTTGAAAAATTCCAAATGAACTGATTTTATTCTTAATGACGTTACATAAGTTCGTTCTTCGTTTTTTCTTAAAGTATCGGGGCTTTTAAAGTCTTTGAGAAATGAGGTGATGTGCAATGTATTGTGATCTGTTGTGATTGGTCTACCGCTTGCAGCACATGTCGGGGAAACAAATGCTCATTACCATAACTGTACTTCAGCTCACAAGGCTTGCTCAAACCTCAGCGATTGAACGCACTGTAAAACCAGGAATAATGACGTCGGTTTTACATCAATCTCAGCTCGAGTCCGAATCGATGATGAAACACTGAAGAAACGTATTTAACCTGAACCTCCATCACAAGGATGACTTGAGCAGGATGTTTCTCAGTGATAAGCTACTCAGATGTTGCAACTGTAATTCCTCGCCATCAGTATTAACAAGTGTACGTACACCAACAAACGTTGTGTGTGTGTTTGTCTGTATGTGTGCATTTACAATTTATTGTGGTGCACATGCTGGAACTGTATCAGTTGTATCAACTGTATCAAGCCGAGCACTAACGTGAATGACTGATGTAACATTAAAGTTTGCACAACAACTCTTGCTCCATCCTTTATCTTTACTCAAAGTAGTAAGAACGACAGACAATCTGCATTAATGGACACAGTTTTAGGTAATAGTGGCACACAGCTGATTTGCAGTTTTATTTTAGTAAGACAATAATAACTTGAGTTAGCCAGAGACCTACAGCATATAAAACACAAAACTACATATTTTGAACACCCAATAGGAAATAAATACATCAATAATTAATCATACTTACAGGTTGTGATTCTGAGAAGCAAGCTGGTCCAAACAAACAGTACTGACCCATCTTTCAAGGGCAACCGTTTTACAAATCCTGTGTTGAACTCGCTGAGATTGGAGAAGCAGTCATCAGCAAAATGAAGGGAACACCCCAAAAGTGGGATTTTATTGCTGAATATAAGATGAATTTTAACCACTGTTTCTTAACACCTTCCTGGCTCTCTGTGGTCATTAAAAATCCCTGGCTGTCCTTCGGAAAAAGAGTAGGGGTGTAACCCTAGCATCCTGGCCATATTTGTCGATTGGCCCTGGTCTATCATGGCCTCCTAATCATTAGGGATGTAGCGGTTCTCTGTAAAAATAAATCTATAATATTAGGGATTATATGTGTATGTTGATACACATTCTGGCTTCCCAATACATTACAACAGTGATGATTAAAGATAATATAATATGTGATGCCGTGTGCTCGAACGTGACTCAGTTGAATATGCCGTCCTCATGTGGGTGTTGATAGCGCGTGAGCTCAGGTGAGGCCTAAACACTACACCCTGCTATTTGTGTTGAAACTGAACCCATTTAAGCCTTGCAAACATTCAAGACGCGAAAGAGAACTTGTGCATGTTGAGAATATTAAAGGGTTAGTTCACCCAAAATCTAAATTGATGTCATTAATGACTCCCCCTAATGTCGTTCCACACCCGTAAGACCTCCGTTCATCTTCAGAATACAGTTTAAGATATTTTATAGTCCGAGAGTGTATGCAAGTGTATGCACACTATACTGTCCATGTCCAGAAAGGGAATAAAAACATCATCAAAGTAGTCCATATGAGACATCAGTTAGTAATTAGAATCTCTTGAAGCATCAAAAATACATTTGGGTCCAAAAATAACAAAAACTACGACTTTATTCAGCATTGTCTTCCATTGTCAGCATTGAGTTTTTTTTTCTCTCCAATCCTCAAATAAAGATTAGAACGGTCATGAATCAGTGTATTGATTCATGATTTGGATCGCGTGTCAAACTGCTGAAATCACGTGACATTGGTGATCCGAATCATGAGTCACTACACTGATTCATAACCGTTCGAATCTTTATTTGAAGATTGAAAACAATGAATGACATTAATGACACAAATTTCATTTTTGGGTGAACTAACCCTTTAAGTTCTCTTTCACTTTTTGCGCTTGAAAGGGCTTGAGAAATTATTTCAACATGCCGGTCGTCGCGAGTATCTTAGCAAAAATAGTAGGTAGTAAAACAAAAACAGTCGAGAAAGACGTCTTCACGTGCACTGTAAAAAAAAGTCCATAAAAATAGGGCGAAATGTACTGTATGAATGAGAAGTAATTTCCCGTATTGTTTTTTTTTTACAGGTGTTTTACCTGTATTTTGAATTACATATTGCATTACTTTGTTTTAAGGGTCAATGGAACATTTCATAAAATTACTGGATAATATACTGACAGAAAATTACCAGTACATTTTCCATTTTTATTTTTTACAGTGTGTAACGGTACTATATCTGTGCATTATGTCTCAAAGCAGGGGTCTCCAAACTCGGTCCTGGAGGGCCGCTGTCCTGCAGAGTTTAGCTCAACCCTAATTAAACACACCTGAAACAGCTAATCAGTGTCTTACTAGCACCTTGTAAGACATTGATTAGCTGTTTCAGGTGTGTTTAATTAGGGTTGAGCTAAACTCTGCAGGACAGCGGCCCTCCACGACCGAGTTTGGAGACCCCTGTCTTAAAGGGAAAGAAGCCTATTTCTGCTGTGTTTTGCTGTGTTTTAGAAATGACATAGAAATTGCTCACTGCTCTTGACTGAATAGCTATTGTAATTTAAATAACGATTAACCTAATTGATAAAAACTGAACTATGAATAAATTGAACCCTTACACCATCCCCTAATTGGTCTCCTCTCCACCAATCAGCTGGTGTGTGGTGAGCGTTCTGGTGCAATATGGCCGCCGTCTCATCATCCAGGTGGTGCTGCACATTGATGATGGTTGAGGAGATTCCTCCCTTCAATGTAAAGTGCTTTGAGTACCCAGAAAAGCGCAACATAAATGTTACAAATTTATATATAATTTTTTATTATTATAATTACACACTGCATGAAAGGTAATTTTCAAAAATCCATTATAGGGGCACTTTAAATTGTAACAGTATTTCACAATACTAGCAAATACGCTTTAGAGACTTCTTTTTGTTTTTTTCCATCACGTCACTTTGCTGCTCAACAAACATTTCTTATTATCAATGTTTAAAACTGTTGACATCCATACTGAGAATTCTGGGCCAAGAATGATTTGTAATCATGCCATGCCGAATCAAACTCAAGTGGAAGTCTTTCCTTGCCGTTTTTAGACCTGCTCTATGGCGGAAAAGCGTGTTTTCGACAACTGAAATTACGAGTAGCCAGGAAAACTAGTGTCTGGCTTTTTTCCATATTTGATTTAGTGTCTTGGTCCTGAGCTTGAGTCCACCGACTGTCTCTATTATACTGAGTTCCACCATGAATACTAGTACAAAATTTTAACTAGGTAACCCCTCAGGACGAGAAGATGTCAGTGTCGCTGTTTTATTCATGTTTTGCAGCTTTGGATTTACCACCGCTGATGTATTGCAAGAGGGCAATTTATTTGACATGCAGCTTTCAGAAATGCCTTTTTAATAGTAAAATATTATTTAAAATATATATTTAAAGGTTTTTGTGTGACCTGGAACATGCAATTAAGCAAATAGTCATAATAGTGGTGGTGCATTTCCACAATTGAGGATGGATTGCATTCAAACCATCTGTAAACTAGTTCAAAAGTTTCAGAAAACCGTTTTCGCATCAAACCAAACCTGAAGCCTGCATCTAAAGCTCTAGTGTGAAATTACCCTCCAAGAAGCGTCCCCGGCACTGCTTGAGATGGTTTTGTGTGTGAAATGCCAGTTGGTTGTGGTTGATGTTGTACATACAGTATCTGTCAGTAAATGGGAGTTTGAGCCCCGGTGAAGGAGATACAGTCACAAGAGCCGAGAGCTGTGAAAGCCTCCGTCGGGACACGCGCCCGCACATACACACTGTGCTGGGACACGGACACCTGCTCAATAACGAGGGAAAGGGAGGAAAGGATGGAGCGATGGTGGATAGACTAAATCCTTTTTTCCATCATTACCTCAGTCCCGGCCCAGCGATGGCTTCTCTTCAGAACACTCTCTGCCTTCTGCTCGTTTAATTAGTCTCAGAGCTGCTCTCTCTCTCTCTCTCACACACACACACACGCGCACTTTAGCTCTCAAATACACTTCTCGATCACTCCTGTAACCTTGCCGTACTCTGTTAACTCAAAACCCTTCCTATGTTCCCCACATTTTCTCCATTTCTCTGTCTCCCTTTAGAAGTCACATTATACAGTGGGATCCGAAAGTCTGAGACCAAGTGGAAGATGGGGGATTTTTTTATTCAAACTTGCAAACAAACAGAATATAAATGATGACATTAAATTAAGACTGTCTACTGTTTCTAGATATAAAATGTACGTAAATGAGCGTCATGTGATCATGCGACTCCATCGATCGTTAATCCGTTCCATCCGTTTATCTATCTATCTATCTATCTATCTATCTATCTATCTATCTATCTATCTATCTATCTATCTATCTATCTATCTATCTATCTATCTATCTATCCGTCCGTCCGTCCGTCCATCTATCATTCGTTAATTCGTTCCATCCATCCACCATCCTCTTCTCAAAGTATTTTTCTAGCATGATTGTTTTGCATGCACACACAAAAAACACTGACATAAAATAATTAGGTGCCAATAGTAGTATTACAAATAATAAAAACATTCTCTCCCTCTCTCTGTGTACGACCCTGTGGTTCTGACCCGTCCGTTCACTCTATTGTGTCTTCTGCTCCGGGCCTTCTGACCCTTCACCCCTCAACCGCCCGGCCTACACCTCACCATCTCTCGAGATCATCCCTCCATCCTCTGTCATTGCTCTTCAGAGTCTTTGTTTTCTCGCTGTCAGAAATGAATAATTTTGAAAGTGTTTTGAGCTGTTTTGAATATCTGATGTTTTTAGCATATTATTAGTGCCTGGCACACAGAGCAAGTGCAGAATGTGAATTTAAATGAGTTTAAAATCTGATCTGAGATCCTGTTTACTGTCGAGCTAAAACATTTAGTGCCTGTGTTCGCTCCGGCACTGCGAGGAAAGTTTGGGTAAATTGTTTAATGTGCAGGGCTGGAGGGAAAAGATCGTGAGCAGAGCGAAAAGCAAACAGAGAGACAGAGCTGCACTCCTTCAGTCTGTCTGTCTCTCCTCTCTGTTCTCTGCGTCTGAAAGAGACGCGCTGGTGTGATAGAGTTCACGCTGACAGCCTGACACCACTCATCTGTCTCCTGAGAGTCAATCATTCCAGACAGGTACCATTACTCAAACACACACACACACACACACCAGCCAGAACATGCACGAGAACACACACCAAACAGGAAAGTCACTCTTTAGCATCTCACAATCAAAACAACATGCATGTGTGTATGTTACACACAAATTTTAACACACATCTCAGATGTAAATATTGGGATTCAACTTCATGAACACCATTTTATTAAATTAATATTTTTAAAGTGGTTCTTGGTTTCTGAAACTAAATGCCTGTTTATGTGGTGGCTGCTCTGTTAACCAAACGAATTACTGTAAATTCTATTAATGAAAGTTTCTCCACAACAGCCGAAGTGTTCATAGGGCCAGTGCCTTCCAAATGTCTTATGCTGCAAATCAGTCTCTCAAGAAGATGAATTTGGACCTTAATCCACTTTGTACTGGGACTCTGATGATGACTGTCCAGCGAAACAATGGTATGATTATGGATTTATTATTATTATTATTGTGCATTTTGTTAAAAGTGTCATGATGAAATATCAGGTAAGATGGTTTCTTTATATAAAACTTTATACAATACAAATGGATTTTTTTGTTTCTCAAGGGGTCTTTGTATAACAAAAGTGAATCACTGAATCACTTCTCACAAAGGACCCTTTCACTTTGTTAAGGGAGCTATCATAATTTTGAGAGAGTATTTTTTTCTCATTTATGGTGACATGATTCTGTGTTTGAATCATGATTCAATTTGAAGAAATTTATATTACCTGGGACTTAAACCCAACAGGAAATGTGTTTTACCATGTGCCACAAGCAAAGTAGAAACTATGCAATATATTTGGGGAAATATATTTGAATTAAAGATCTGTACTGTATAATGATGCAAATTTGCATCAACAATCTTAACAGCTGATTTTGATTTTTTTTCTGCTACAGTATCAAGGTAGCATCCCAAAACAAGGTGTTATGTCTTTATGTAGCCTTTGGTGATCAAACAAATGCCTGAAGGGCATGCCAGTAATGAGTAGGGTATAGTTATGTTCTCTGCCTGATCCTCATTTTCCCTGTAGCCTATCGTGTAATTTAGCGTAACTGAAATGCTGCATTGGCTTAATGTGAATTAGGATCTCCTTTCAACGGTATAAGATTTCAAAGTGTTTGTCATTTTATTTAACAAAATATTTGTATGATAGTGTTAAATCATACTCGATTATTACAGTTTGTTTTGTAGTATAGGTCCATGTGGTCTTTTGGCGGGAACTATGGTAAAGGGAGAGTGATAAGTTCTCAGCAGATGTCGCTGTTGCCACAGTAATACTGACCGGCGACAGGAGCGCGCGCTGTTTTTCTCCACATCCATTAATTTGTTTACCAGTTCTGCTGTTGGACTCCCCGGTAAAAGTCACTAAATATAAGTTCTGAACGGTAGAAACGGCATCAGTGAAGCGCCCCCGTGAGCTTCAGCAGGCCTCACCTGTCTCGAGCCCTCACGCGCTCTTCTAACCCGGAAGCTGCGCGAGTTTAATTAAATCAGAGCAGCTGCGATTCGCGCCAGCAGGGGGGGTTACGCGTACACTATGATGAGACCAACTAGGCTAAAAAAAAAAATACTGTGGTAGGCTACCATGGTTTTGTCTTTAAGTAGGTTTAGAGTATGGTATATGAACATAGTACTTTTGTCGTTCATTATGGTTATAGCTGACACAAATCCATTGCATTGTTTTTGACAGTGGTGCAATTGTTATACCATATGTTTAAGAAACTTGGTTAAAATAACATGGTACCACCACCACCTCAGTACCTTTTGTAAAGGATGGAAATATGATAAATATGCCACTACCTCATATTATTTAGGCTACTCCAACAAGGTTCAGTAGGCCCAGATCCAATATGGTTTGTTTGATGGGACAATATTTGGCTGATACAGCTATTAAAAATCTGAGGGTGCAAAAAATTATAAATATTGAGAAAATCACCTTTAAAGTTGTCGAAATTAAGTCCTTAGCCATGCATATGAGAAAATATTTTTGATATATTTATGGAAGGAAATTTACAAAATATCTTCATGATCATGATCTTAATATCCTAATGATTTTTTGGCATGAAAGAAAAACAGATAATTTTGACCCATTTAATTTGTTGGCTATTGCCACAAATATAGCCGTGCCATTTATGACTGGTTTTGTGGTCCAGGGTCACATATGGTATTTCATAAAATAGCCTATCATGTTTGATAGGCTAACTCTACCAGATTTCTGCAGCCTTGGGCCTCGGATACACCTTAGCATCTTCCTCAGTAGGCTGTAGTTCAGTATTCATAACTCATCGATTAATGTCTTAAGAATAAGCGTTCACGTATTTTACTGATTGAAAAAACAAGTGAAGATTCGCTTCCTGCCTCCAGGTGCAGACGAACACATGAACGGCCTCCCTACCATTTAGCCAACTCATTTTACTTAAACCCCTCACTCACGAGCTCATCACATCTAAACGTGTGTTTAAGGAATCTTTTTGTTGGTAAGTTTGAATGTCAGTGCCGTCAGTTCTGCACTTGTTTGCAGAGCCGTGTTCATTAGCGCTGGAGTCAATAGCAGCTCTTACGCATCTCGACTCTCAGATTAAAGGTTTAGTTTAGCTTTCAAAGTCTAACGCGCGGGTCAGGACTCGCTGGCTGTCTGGATTACAAGGGTTAACAGGCGACTTAACTGAATCAACTTAACCAGATAAAGCAGAGGATTTATTTCTGCCTGATTATTCTAATATGCTGTAGATGACGAATAGTGTGTGAAGACTCTTGCTCGCACGCGCGGCACTAGAAGACCTATAAACTTCCCTATTAGCTGCTTCAGTTAAAATGGCATTTGTGCAGTATTTTATCAGGCAGTTGACAAGTGAATTAGAGTTGGCTGTTAGCGCCGTTGAGCTTTATGACAATAGCCTTAGGGTCTCGCTAAAGATCGCTGCACCGCCCTGCTCAGCCCGCGCCGCTGCGCTCGGCGCGCTAACCGCTGACGCTCAAACCGAAGTGACATGCTGTCATAACAATAGTTTACAAAAACGTGAAGTTCTGTGTTTGGGCAGAAAAAGCCAGAGAGTTTTAACTTCTGCGTCTGTCTCTTCTCTTCTCTCTCCCCCCCCCCCGCCCGGCATCCCATTTGCGCTCTGACAGATTTGGATGTTTTTAAGTGTGCTAATGTTCCCTTCTCTCATCTGCCTCCATACATGCAATGCTAATACTGGGATCGTCCTTTGTAAACGGCGTGTGTGTGTTTGTTTGGCCAGAATGTTGCTTTCACAGAACTGTCTCCTCTATGACTTGTTGTAAAGGTAAATATAGTGAAATATTGAACAATCTGGCTGCCCAAAAATGTACGCGCACTGAAAAAAAAGTTTTTCTATCTCTCACCAACACACAAAATACATCAAAGAATTGTTCTTTCTTATTGGTATTCTCTGAACGCATCTGAAGGTAGTGAGGTCGCAGTGAGGTCTGTAACCCTTCACACACACACACACACACACACACACACACACACACACACACACACACACACACACACACACAGACAGTCCAAATGAATTCACACACTGTCATACACAAAGACAGACAGATGTATTGTATATTGTGAGTGTGTGTATGTGTGTGTGTACCTGGCTGCTCTGTGAAGTCTTTAATGGGATTTTGCCTCGGGCTGTTTTATTAAGATGTTGCTTTCTGCTGCCTGTGCAGCTGACACCATTCCCCCCACCCCAAACACACACACACACACACACACACACACATACACACACACACACACACACACACAGACTCCCCCCAGACCCCACCTCCAAACTCTCTCTCTCACACACACACACACTCGCTCGCTCATCCCTCTGAAATTTCTGCCACACTGCAGTCCTTTCTCTCAGTCTGAGGCCTGCGTGTGTGTGTGAGAGTCAGGGGGTCTTTATTTCTGGGTGTATGTCTGTTCCTGAACGTTTCCTCAGACAGGATCAATTTAACTATACCTGTGTTAATGTGTTTTGATGGATGAGAGGGTGTCTGTTAACAGTGTGTGTTGGGGTGGTTTCTTTTAGGGTTTGGGATAGTCTGTGTCGTATTTGGCTAATGTTCCCTCGGTCCTCATTTATATTATGTTATGTTAACTTGTAGGTTTACTTATAGCTACCTGTTAACAGAATTGCTTGCTAAAAATAAACACAATGCTTGGACATCCTTGATTGAAACAAATATGCATAAATAAAGTGAAATGTTTTTCATTCTAAAAGGGTTCTTTGGGAATTATAGGTTAACGTTTATAATTAGTTTTATATCAAAAACAGTTGCAATCGGTGTCTTTATAGCTAAGTGTTTGCATATGTATGTACTTTGGGTACATTTATGCGTTTGACAGATTGTTTTATCCAAAGCGATTTACAGTGCATTCTAGGTACACTTAAAAAACCTTTTAAGCCTTTTAATTGATAGTAAAATTCCATCAAATTGAATTGAATAATCCTTACATATTTTTATTGAATATTAAGTTGCTCACTTAAATATTATATACCTCATTTATAAAGCTGTGTGTGTGTGTGTGTGTGTGTGTGTGTGTGTGTGTGTGTGTGTGTGTGGACTTAGCTATTTTAGATACAAATTAGTTCCTTGCTTCAAGTGAACTAAATCTGAAAAGAAAGAAAAAACATCACTTTACACCGATATCTATCACTTTGCAACAATTTCCATTTGGATGGAATTAAATGGCAAGTAATAGAAATTAAACGTAACATTCTGTAAAAAGACTGAAATAGTATTTTCTTGTAAAACGTAATCAAGAACTATTTTTACAGTTATTGCTTTGTGATGATTCATCAATAATTTTAAATGGCGTCCTTTCTTAAAACGCTTACGTGTTTGGGTTTAGTTGGCTAAGTAAATGTACAGTATGTCTGTGTGTGTGGACTCCAAATGATAAAAAGACCATGTATAGATGTGTCCACGTGTGTGTGGATGGCTGCAGTGTCAGGCTGATTGTGCTGTCAGGGTTCGAGATGCTCAATGAGCTTCCTGTTTGTCTCGCTCTGGGCACCATGTTCATCTGCAGACACTGACTGAGTGCCCTGTCTCTCTCTCTCTCTCTCTGTCTCCCTCTCTTCTCTGCTGTATCCCTGAGGCCTATAGATTGTGCAGAGCAACTCGCATTCAGCAGCTTAAAGACACCGGGAGAGACAGGGAGCCTGGAAAGGAAAGGGACACAGCAAAGAGTGACAGGAAGATGGGAGGAAGAAAAGAAAAGAGTGCATAACAGGAAAAAGGGTTCAGTTAAGCTCTTTCTCTAACACATACACACACACTCACATAGGGAGTTTGCTGGACACTGATGCTTTGTGACATCACAGCACTTTGTCTGATATTTTAAATATGAGGTTGAGACCCTGGTCGGGGGCGGAGCTTCAGAACACACACACACACACACACACACACACACACACACACACACACACACACACACACACACACACACACACACACACACAAATAAGACAGAGACTGTACAGCACAATAGTATTTTTATTTTTTTAGTATTTAAATGTATATTTAATTTTCTCTATAGTGATTCAAAGTAATAAACCACATCATACAGTCATTACAAACTATAATTTGATGGGAAAAGTATTCGTAAAGTAAATCATACGGAAAACATATTTGAAGATTCAATCGACTACTCATCTCATATAAAAACTATGTTGAAAATGACAGTTATTATAAAAACAATGTTAGCGATTATATTTTATATTATTATATATTGGTATTTAAAAAATATTATTATGTCTTTTTAATTATACAACTGTAATATGACTTATTTTTGGGCCAGCGGTATTGGCCCTTGAGGTAAATGAGGTAAAACTTTACAATATGGTTTCATTAGTTAACACGAACTAATGAACAATACTTCAGCATTTATTAATCTTAGTTAATGTTGTCTCAGCATTTACTAATACATTATTAAAATCAAAAGTTGTATTTATTAACGTTAGTTCAAATAATATGATCAATAAGTTATGACAAAATGTTTTAAGCTCTTTTCAACTCATTTTTTTAATGTAATTTAAGTTCAAATGACTTACATATCCAAATTGATTATACTTTCAAATTTAAGGCAGCAACTTATTTTACAGTGCTGGGCATGAAAGAGCGATTAACAGCTGTATTTTTATTATCTAACATTAACAGAGATGAATAAATACTGTAACAAATGTATCACTCATAGTTAGTTCATCTTAGTTAATACATAAAACTGCTAACAAATGAAACCTTACTGTAAAGTGTTGCTGTAAATGATCTGATAAATAAATTAAACTGTAACTTATTGAAAATATAATGTGTAAGTGCAGAATATTTAATTATTTGATAATTTTATTTTTATTTTAAAATATGTAAGTGTGTCAAATTTAATTGAAAAAAATGGCGCATGCGCCCTTTAAAAAAAGACGTAAAAAAAGTAGTCAAACATTTTTTGCATTTCAGAACCTTAGGAAATGGACAGCAGCCGACACGAACACACACACCTATTTAATTGATAATAAAGCCGTAAAGTAGCATGTCTTTCAAATCAGGACAGTGCCACTTCTCACAAATGCAGACAGGTTTGGAAATGAAAAGTTTAACTGAGACGTAACCGCGATCAGCTTCATGGGAAATTAAGAATCAATGTCACACAAGTCCACACAGTAAAATTGGTGGATAGGATACTGGAGCAGGCGACTGACAGCGACACATAGCACCAACTTCAATGTTTAATTTTAAATGAATGTAGCCTACCGGCAGTCTGGGACATGCGGGTGCTCGGTATCGGCGCCTATGTGAATGCGTCTTGCTGAAGAACATTGCAGCCGGATCTACTTCTCTCTTTTTAATGTCTATGGCGGATCACGCAGGGACTGTGCTCCTCCGCAGCGGCTCCTACCAGACCACTCTGAAATAGTCCCAATAAAAACACTTATTATAAGTGTACCATAATGATTCAGGGTAAGACAAAAACACGGTTTGGAAAATGGATTCATGCTCTACATTCTCATTATCTAATTTTTGTAAATCTTGAACACAAAAACAAGTTTTGGACAGCAGCTTAAATATTAGTTAGTTATTTCGATTTCTCAGCTGGTGAAGGTTGGTAGTTTCCTCCACCACCAAAGGACAGCTTGTGCAAATGAATATCATTAGCTCAGTGTAAAAACAATAGACGTCAATGAAAAGAAAAACAGTGATGCAGTAATTCACCTGAGAGATTGAGTGACAGCTGAGGGGCAGGACTTAGACTGACTGACAGTCATTAAATGTCATTAAGAGCAATTAGCAATTAATACAGAAGTTGCTGATCCCCGAAACAGCCACACTAATGAGCGTATGACAACACACACACACAGTGACTGGTGGAGACTCGTCAGAGGAAGAAACATCAGTCAGTATCGATTGTGCTTTAATTTCTGCAGTCAGCCTTAGGCCTCAATCACACGCCACGTTTACAACTAAAGACACACAAACACGCTACATTTACACAGGAGATTAGCAGAAACACACACTCATGTACTGTCAGACTTTGCATTATTATTATTCTGTCCTCCCTTGACTTGAGCATCAAATCATCATATTAGAATGATTTCTGAAGGATCATGTGACACTGAATATTCAGCTTTAATCACAGGAATAAATTATATTTTAAAATATATTCTCTCTCTCTCTCTCTCTCTCTCTCTCTCTCTCTCTCTCTCTCTCTCTCTCTCTCTCTCTCTCTCTCTCTCTCTCTCTCTCTCTCTCTCTCTCTCTCTCTCTCTCTCTCTCTCTCTCTCTCTCTCTCTCTCTCTCTCTCTCTCTCTCTCTCTCTCTCTATATATATATATATATATATATATATATATATATATATATATATATATATTGAATATTTATATATATCATGAAATCCATTTAATTCTGGCTGTATTTGGATCCAGCACTATTCTTACTATTTCCACTATATAAAGATATGACACAAATAGTATGAGTAGTATGCTTAGCCCATCTCTCTCACTTTATCACTTTTTTCTGTCTTTGTAATCCACTTTGCCTTTCCGCTAGTTTCTATCAGGATGGTGTGAGCAGAACGAGAGAAAGAGATGATTACAGCGGTGTAACTTTGGAGCAAAAGGACAGCGAGAGATGTTTCTGAAGCGTTGAAGGAGATACGCGGAGAACGAGCGAGAGAGGGAGAGGATGCGAAGGGTCGATTTATCTTACATTGACAGGAGAGGCTTCAAACGATGACCTTGAGGACTAATGAGAGTAAATGAGTGAAATATTTTTCACTTTTAAAAAGTGAAACTATAATCAAATGGAAGCCTGAAAGATGAACTAATGAGCTTCAGCGATGATGAAAGTACGAGTGCGAGAGAGAGAGAGAGCGATACAGACTGATAGAATGAGAGAGAGGGAGAGAGAGAGAGAGGGAGGTAGTCATCTGGCAGAGCCTGCAGTGTCAGGCCCTCACTCCTGCCATCTCATTAGCTGACCTGACGACTGCCTGATTAGAATACGTTTGATGAAAATTTCAAGGATTTTTTCCCCACTCAACATTCAAAATTTTCTGTGTGAATTAATAAATATTGCACAACTTTTTTTTAAGACACAGAAACTGGGAGGTAATTAATTAAGATTAAAGCCGAGGTCTGGACCAAGTTGATTTACCATCATTATTCGCCCCGAAATCAACAAATATATTTATAAACACAGAGATTTATACAAACAGAGAGAGCAATGGACATGAGAAACTCGTTGAGCACACAAGTCACACACTTGCATGTCAGAGGTTATTTCACTCAACACAAACTGAGTTTGTAACATTCAAAAAATTAATTGAACATCTTATTTCAAGCTGTCCAGTTTGTTCCAGATGCCTCGTTCTTTGGTGTTTAATGCTGGTTTTACAAAACTGCTTTCTGTGCATTACCGCCACCAAATGGACGAATGCTCAAAAAAAAATATTTGTTGACATTTGAAGCAAGCAAATTACTCAAGTGAATTTGATATTTTACAGTGGTTCTCTTGTTGTGATTATGGGATGGTGACCACGAAGAACTTTGTTACTCTCTGATTTTTGATGCACTTTTCATTATTTAAAATCCCATAGAATTCACCGGAAACCCTTTTCTTATGTTTCAGATATTTCTGCTTTGCCAAAAACTTCAGATTCCCCTGACCATCTGAACCATGATGATTGGTCTGTTATTGTGGTAATAATTTAATTTATTCACCTTTAAGCATAAAAGTAAATTATGTACACAATACTGTTCAAAAGTTTGGGGTCAGTAAGAACATTTTGCAAATTAATACTTTTGTTCAGGATATTATTCAATTGGAAGTGACAGTAAAGACATTTATAATGTTACACAATATTTCAGTTTCAAATACACTCACCTAAAGGATTATTGAACACATACTAATACTTTGTTTGACCCCCTTTCGCCTTCAGAACTGCCTTAATTCTACATGGCATTGATTCAACAAGGTGCTGAAAGCATTCTTTAGAAATGTTGGCCCATATTGATAGGATAGCATCTTGTAGTTGATGGAGATTTGTGGGATGCACATCCAGGGCACGATGCTTCCGTTCCACCACATCCCAAAGATGCTCTATTGGGTTGAGATCTGCTGACTGTGGGGGCCATTTTAGTACAGTGAACTCAGTCATGTTCAAGAAACCAATTTGAAATGATTCGAGCTTTGTGACATAGTGCATTATCCTGCTGGAAGTAGCCATCAGAGGATGGGTACATGGTGGTCATAAAGGGATGGACATGGTCAGAAACAATACTTAGGTAGGCTGTGGCATTTAAACGATGCCCGATTGGCACTAAGGGGCCTAAAGCGTGCCAAGAAAACATCCCCCACACCATTACACCACCACCACCAGCCTACATAGTGTTAACAAGGCATGATGGATCCATGTTCTCATTTTGTTTACGCCAAATTCTGACTCTGCCATCTGAATGTCTCAACAGAAATCGAGACTCACCAGGCAACATTTTTCCAGTCTTCAACTGTCTAATTTTGGTGAGCTTGTGCAAATTGTCGCCTCTTTTTTTCTATCTGTAGTGGAGATGAGTGGTACCCGGTGCGGTCTTCTGCTGTTGTAGCCCATCCACCTCAAGGTTGTGCGTGTTGTGGCTTCACAAATGCTTTGCTGCATACCTCAGTTGTAACAAGTGGTTATTTCAGTCAAAGTTGCTCTTCTATCAGCTTGAATCATTCAGCCCATTCTCCTCTGACCTCTAGCATCAACAAGGCATTTTCGCCCACAGGACTGCCGCATACTGGATGTTTTTCCCTTCTCACACGATTCTTTGTAAACCCTAGAAATGGTTGTGCTTGAAAATCCCAGTAACAGAGGAGATTCTGAAATACTTAGACAGGCCCATCTGGCACCAACAACCACGCCATGATCAAAATTGCTTAAATCACCTTTCTTTCCCATTCTGACAATTAGTTTGGAGTTCAGGAGATTGTCTTGACCAGGACCACACCCCTAAATGCATTGAAGCAACTGCCATGTGATTGATTAGATAATTAATTAAAGAGAAATTGAACAAGTGTTCTAATAATCCTTTAGGTGAGTGTAAATATGATAATAAGAATTATTTTTTGAGCAGCAAATCATCATATTAGAAAATTAGATCCCAAAGGATCATGTGACACTGAAGACTAGAGTAATGATGCTGAAAATTCAGCTTTACCGTGACATCCTTATAGTGAGCATAAGATACTAACGATAGATAGATAGATAGATAGATAGATAGATAGATAGATAGATAGATAGATAGATAGATAGATAGATAGATAGATAGATAGATTATATAGCATTATATATTAATTTTCAACTTTCAACTAAAGTTTCATCCACATTGTTTCATCTAGGTAGAGTGCTGTTGTGGATCAACCCTGAAAACCACAGGTAAGTCACCTCGTTTTTCTACTTTATTGCTGAAGTGTGTCTTTTTTATGTTAAAATGTTGTCATTTTATGCAGTGACACTGGCTCAACCAATGGCGTGAGTTTGGGGCAGGGCTACTTGTTTGCTCAAACTAGGTCTGTGTACGAAAATTTGCTGCCCTGTTAGGTTATCGAGTTGTGACGGTATGATGTCTCTTTGTATGCAAGCTGGCGGTTAGCATTGCACTGGTTCCCTCCACAAAAACCCAATGGGATTGTCCATAGGCTTTTGGATTTTCACAAAAAAAAAACAAGCTCTGTGATCAACAAAAGTTTATGATACTTGTGCGTTTTATCCATCAAGATTATTTTCACAGATGAACACAAATTTCGAAGTCTAAATGCTAGAGGTAGGCTATAAACAAACCACACCACAGTACCAAAACACGTCACCATCACCACGCTCTCGCTAACTAGTTTCAGCTTTTATTTCAAAACATTTTCCCAGAACTTCTGAGTTAGAAGCACAATATAAGTATACAGAGGCTGTAAAAGTGGCTCAGTTTACCTGTTTGGCGTGATGACATCCCTGGCAGCCTTTGTAGTCAATTTAGCCATTTGTTAGCAAGCGACTTTTTAAAGACAGATTAAAAAATATATATATATATATTTTATGTCGTAGAATAAAACATGAAAGTGTGTTGAGCTTGTGTTCACCACAGACCTTATTTGAGCAACCAGAAGTGCCAAAATGCTAACTCGTTTAACGTTTTGGCCTAAAAAAGGGGTGGTATATACCTCTCTATACACTCTTATTTTATGCACAAAGGTATCGTGCAAAATTGGTTTCAGAAAGATTTCCGAGGCAGCATAACAGATTAATGATGTACCGCACAATAGAGTGAGCTTTGGTGAGAACTAAGCTAATATTTAATTACTTCAGTAGTAATATCTTACTATGACATCAAAAGTGTAAAATGTTGGTCAAAAAAATAAATGTATTTTACACACAAACTGATACATCTCTGCTGCCTTCAAAAATCTATCAGATGAAGGTTCAAGGTAACATTGGATTCGGGCATCCTCCGAAGACAGCATTTTAAAGCTGTGGATGCAGAAATGTCACAATTCACCTAAAACTTGGGTATGACATGTGCAGTATGTAGATCGTACGATGATGACATCTATTGAATCATAGAGGAAGATGAAAGCTAGTATAGAATAATAAAATATCAGCATGAGTTAGAGGTACACAAATGGAGCGAGATGAATCGCACTTTGGCATTTGTGTTTTTTATGTGAGGAGAATATGGACACGGTCAATCATGAGGGAAAAGAGGCCAACTTGGCATCCCAATTTTGCAAATGGAGCTTGAGGAAATAGTTTTAAGTTTTGGCGCTGTCACGTTGATCAATACGGCAGTTCATGTTGCATTGTTATTGGCTAGTCGGTGGATGTAGGTCAAAGCAGCAAACACACTGCGAGATGATCATGCTAAATTGATAACACTTTAAGAAAATTATCCCAGGCTATCTTTAGTCGCAGGACCGTGACAAAGGCCGTCTTTGAACCTCTCTCAATGCATGATGACCACCGTTTAGGAGTCAAAAGCACAGAAACCACCACGATTGGTCATCTTTCATCTGGGACAGCCCAAAATGGTACAATGTGTGTCAGGTATAAATCTGATCTTGATCAGAAACACTCCCGGTTTGTCCACATCAGCATCCCTCAGTCTGTTTCTGGTTTACATAAATGGTTTGTTTAACCGGCTGCTCTTCGAGAGCTCAGTAAGCACTCATTCTGTGGTCCGATTCATTTGTGCAGAGTCAATTCCCTGTGGAAGATCTAGGAGGAGCTGTTTGTTGGGCTGGAGGAACTGCCCTGTGGCGGCTCTTTGAGAGGTTAAGCTGGAGATTGTCATTGCCCAAGGTGAACTGGCTTTCAGCGGTAACCGGGTGGAAACTAGAAAGACGAGTTCAGGTCAGTTATAAATTATAACAGCTCCATGCGGCATCACAGAAAAAAAACAATTAATAATAGAAAATATTCTCTCTAATTGCTGGACTTTAATTAATGAGCCCTAACCTTTGGAGGGAGGGAAATTATTCATGTATCCAGTCGAAAATATGAATATGCAAATACCGGTTTCACCCCTGGAGGACAGCACACAATGACAAACCAATGTCTATATTTTCATATTTTCGTTTGTTTTATTCATCCTCCCCTAGACACGCACGCGGAACCGTATGAAAAGCCATTATTGAAAACAGCCACAGGTGGTGATGGCTAATGCACAACTTCCCCACCAATCCCAACGATTCGTTGCCTTTTGCTTTTTTTCCTCCACATCTATAAGATGTAATTAAATCAGCTTTGCATAAAAAATAGCTTCCCTGCGTGAGACGAGGTTGAAGTTAAAACGTGACCCTTTCTGGCCCGAGAGGACGTACGTAGTAATGAACAAACTATCTGACACGAATACATCCACCGACACCGACGCTTCTGCAAACACGTACTCGCTGTTTACTAATTCATTTGCGGGAAGAAAAAATCTCTCTTTACTCTCTGGCTGCGGAGTTAAATACTCGGCCTTGAGAAATCAGACCATCAGCCTCTGAGCTACAGCAGCTGCAACTAAATTAGTATGCCATTAGCATGTTTTATTTCTTTAGGTGAGGAATTACATTTGAATATTAATTTGACTGCATGTTTAAAGGCAGTGCTTACCGGATCTCCATAAATTAGCTTTAATATGTGGATTAGCCCCTTAGCATCATACGCCAGTGCAAGGCAAGAGACAAGACTAGCGTCTGAAGTGAGTGTGTGTGTGTTTTTCTTTCTCGGATCGCCACGAGCGGGACGTCGGGATCATGACCCGTCAGGCCTCGCACCCTAAAGCCGTGTGTGATCGTAACATAACACGGTCTGTGTAGCTGTTATGTCACTGATAAAGCAACAATATTCAAAGCACTGCTTTGGCTGGAATACTGTCACAGCTTCAACATGTTTTTACATACTGCTAAAGCATTTATACACATGCAATAATAAAATAATAAAAATGTATAATGAATGAATTATTATTTAAAAATATTACAAGTTATGTGATTTAATTAAATATGCTTAATGTTTTTGTTTAAAATGTTTTTATTTTATTCCACCCTTATTTTAGATGCTAATATAGTTTTTATTAATATTTTAATATTTTGTTTAAGTTTTAGTAATTCTGTTGTTGTTTTTTTGTACATGTCTATAGGTTTTATACATTTTTATTTTAGTTAAATGAGAAATAATTTAGGCAATTAGCGGAAATATATAAAGCTAATTTTTGTTACGTTTTTTATGTATCTCAGTTTTAGTTAACTGTTACAAATGTGGTTTATTTACTTAATTTTTTTCATTGTATTTTGTGTGGTGACTGCAAGCTGATCATGTTTTGATTTATTCTTTTGCTGAACACAAAAGAACATCTTTTGAAAGTCTGCGGCCCCAAAACAACATTTAAACATTTTTCAAAACATCATCTTTTGTGCTCCAAAAGGGAGGAAGAAAGTCACAGTTTTGAAATGACATGAGACGTACCTATAAATGATGTAATATCCCTTTAAGAATTTAAATTGATTGAAAGAAATGTAAACAAATAATTAAAAACGAGTAAAGTAAAATAAACTGAACATTTAACAAGGCAAGAAAAATTCTTAATTATTTTGTTGTGCAGACAACTCTTGAATATGGTGATCAAAGCGATGGTGAGCAGCTCAAAAATTAATTTGATGATTTATCTGATAAACTGGAAAAATGTGGAACAAGGATTGTTTTTTTTAAAAAGTCTGTCTTTTATTTTTCTAAACTTGTCATGTACATTTATCCTCTAAAGACACACATACACCTGACACATCTGTGAAAAAGCGCATCATTTCACACAGTTTTCAGCGTCATTTGTGTTGAGATAAACTTCTTTAAGAGATCAGACACTATATCCATAAGCAGTGCATCTGCTGGATTGTGTTCAAACATTCAATGGTGAACATATTAGCAATGTATTGCATATTAGAAACCGCTAAACCGGAAGTTTCCATGTTTTATGGGGACTTTCCATAGGCATAATGGTTTTTATTCTGTATAAACTGTATATTTGATCCCCCTGCACTGCCCTTACCCCTAAATAACAGGAAACATTCTGCATTTTTACATTTTCAAAAATCATCACTTAGTATGATTTATAAGATGTTTTCCTCATGGAGACCAAAAAATGTCCCCACAAGGATTTCGGATCTTGCCAATGAAACGGAGGGTTTACCAGGCGACACACACGCACACACACACACACACAAACACACACACACACACACACACACACACATACACACACACACCTATAAAAAACACACATTTGTGGCATTATCCCTCCCTATAACTTTCTATTCACTATATGTTCGTGTTGTTCTCCTTATGCACTTACATACAGACATTTGATGCAGTTTCCACTCATGACCGGGAACAAAAAAACACACTTGCCGAACTCCGTTGCTGCTCCGGAAAAACAAACGGCATCGACTGTTTCCTTAGCGCTGGGTTATTTGGGAATCTGAACAAGGTTATCTTTCCCTCACAACCAGAAACACATTTCTTTAGAGACATTGTTGATGTTGTCTAAAAACAAAGCGCTCCTGTAACTCAAAGGAAGCTCACTGATGTGCGCGCTCGTGCTCTCACTGTGGTTGATTTGCGCATGCGCTCATCCGGGAGAAATGCCCATACAAGGAATTTGAGACATTTTGACGTCATACAGAGCCATACTCCAAAAACTTGTTCGAATCCTTTTTTTTTCAGAGTATCTTGTTCGAATCCAAACACTTGTCAATGTTTTGCATGAGCATCCAACTCTTTAATAGTGTGAATAAGTCAGAATGCATGAAATAGCATTAGATCCCCCTTTAAGTTTTATCCATATGTGTCTGCGTTAATACATTTTGTTTGCTGCCTAAATTTATACTGTGCTTCTCATGTCTCTAGCAATAGCAAGTATCTAATCGAAGCAAGCGGTTTTGACAAGTTCCACTCCAACTTCCGTTTTTTTTTTTACTCCGTCTTTACATAATCATGGCGCCCATCAGCATGCTGGAAACTACAACCTGAGGGGATCACTGCGGTCAAGGGATGAGACAACAAGTGGTAATAGCTTAAAAGGGAGGTATAATTGGTTATAAAGAAAACAGCAAAGGAAAGAAGGAGATGAAGAGCGGCAGACGGCAGTAGAGGGAGAGCTGAACTAAGAGATAGGAGATATGTCTGGATGAGTGTGTTAGAACCGAGGCCTGGGGCCATTCTGAGAGCGAGAACCATAACCTGCCTAAGGGAAGAGGGTCTAGCCTCTGCTAACACAGGTGAGCACATGCAGTTTTAATACAGCTGTTGTAAACATCATTATACACCCTTAGCACAGGCTTCAGATGTATTTACAAGGCGCTAAATATCTCCATCATTCATGAGGCCTTAAGAACGGCTCATGATATTGACAGTTTGTGTGACTATAGCTGTGGTAACTTGTGAAATCTGTATTTATTGAGCAACATGCATTTGCTGCTGATTGCAGTTTTAGTTTCCAGCATGCAAATGTGTAACAGTATGGAAAGACTGATGGGATAGTTCACTGGAAGATTTTGTCATCATTTATTCACCCTCAGGTTGTTCTTATTTTGTGTTCAGCAGGAGAAAGAAACTCATACCGGTTTGGAACAACTTGAAGCTGTGTAAATGACAAATTTTCTGTTTTTTTGTGAACAGCACTTTTAATAGCCTAGAAATCTAGACGCACCCTAGCGACAGCAAATTTAATCTGCCCGCAAGTGTCGTCTAGGAACTCTCAATACCCTTCTGAGCTGTGTTCCTCACAATCTGGACGGGCCAATCTTTGACTGCGACTGGAAGACTTGGAGTTAAGCTTTTCTCTGAGAAAAGAACAAAGAACGGCACTGAAGTCATTCTTAAAATGGGAAGATGTGTTCGGAGTTTAGCCGACCGGATACGGCGAAAGTTTAATCTGTCAGCGAGCTCTGCTTCACCTTCGTTGCTCCGGTTGGTGTAGCGCTATCCTAACGCGTGCAGAGGGAGTTTGAAAGACAACCGTTTATCCGCCCCTCGGATTGAGCTGTCAATGGTGAGTTTACAGACCAAACATCTTGATGTGGGTCTGGCTTGTCAGGCTACCCTTTTAATGCACTTGGCTCATGTTTTTTAAAACAGGAAGTTTAGTTGGAACATGTTGAAGATTATTTTTACCTTGCCATATTGCATATGGCAAAGCTTTCCTGCAGCTCAAACATCCTAAGAAGAGCATGCTAGCAACACCAAGAAAATGATGTTCGATTCCCAGGGAATCTGCTTTTAGTTTTCAGCATGCAAATGTGTAAAATGATGTAAAGACTGATAGTTATGCTCCTCTACGTATGTTTCCCTCTTTAATGTTTTTTTTTTTTTTTTAAACACCAAGCAACAGGTTAAATTACCAGAAAGTGCATCATGTCGTTTTGCATAAAAGTTTGTCAAATGCATTAATGTAAAAGTGATGTGCAGTTGCATAAATGCACACATTTTCATTGTGAATGACTGTACTGTTTGTTTTGCTAAGTGACAAATGAAAAACTACATTTCCCATCATTCCCTGTTTCAGCACAAGAATAAGGTTGCTTTCGATGTGCAGGAGATTTAAAGGAGTTCTCATTTGTGTTTTATTGAAATATCAACATTGCCTGGGAAGGCTTTGAAAATGATATTGAAGAGAGTAAAACAGACACAAATGAATCAGCTGCTGACATATATTTTGGCGAGAAAAGATTGAGTTTATTGAGATATCCGACTTTTGATTGCACATCTTGATAAATTTAAGCTTTCGTTTTTACATTTTCGGTTTTAAGTTTAGTTTAGGTTTTATTAATTTTATGCTTAATTTATTTTAATTACATCTATTGCCTTAATTTATTATTATTTTAGTTTTACCGAATGAAAAATTATTTCACACAGTTGCCATTTAGCCAACATTTCTATTTTTCTAATAGGTTTTTTATTCTTCTTTATATATTTTTTTTTTCAACTTTGTCAATTACCAAAAATAGTTCAGATAACAATACCAACTCTGCTCGCCAAGTGCTCTCTATTGAATTTCATTGCTGTGTAAGAGAAACATTCACACTATGAAATGTGTTATATGACATGGTTATGTGGCTCATAAATGCATGTTTCTCCACAGGATGAGCTCTGGGGCTTTGGTTTGTGCTGTGGTTGAGCTGGTAAACCACGAGGTGAGCAGATCCTAACCCCTGACATGCATGAGAGACGCTTGTTTATCTGCCGATTCTTCTGAGAGACTTAAGTGAGCGTTGTTTGAGAAACGTGCTGGATTGGGACCTGAAGTATAGGTTGTTTTTACCAGATAAACAGAGGCTGATTTTAAGCATATTTTTGACTGTCGATTACAGAGATCCTTAATACTGATAGACAATCCAACTGTAAAGTGTCTCTATGAGGAAATCTAAGGTCTTATAAAGGCATAAAGAGATCTTTTAATTCACATCTTGATATTTATTTCAGATTTTAGAAAACTGGCTCTGAAATCTGCCTTACACCACAATGCTCGTTTGCTTTACAGGAAAACTCAGGCACAAACGTACTGTAGAGGGGGAAAAATTGATTTTTGCAGTAAATCCAGTAAAGCTTTTATAGACACCAGGCCCAGAAAACGATCGTGTGCGCATCTTGACGTCATCGACTGATGAAATATGCCTCTACAGAATAATAAGCATGTATAATTCAGTAGCCCCGCCCACCGACTCATCGGATCATGCTAGCCAGCAGCAATAAAGATGCTGAAGAATATAGCAAGATATTGCACTATTCTTGGTTGTGGAAAAACACAGTCGCTGCACAAGCTTCCTTTGGATCCTAATATTAGCAATGTGTGGTTGAACATTATTTTTAATGAAGTTCCAGCTGACACGGTGAAGAAATGTTGTTCACTTAATTTCACCGTGGGATCGTTTGTAAACAAATCTCACAATACTGTTTCTTCTATATTGGATCCGACAGGAGGAATGGTGCAACACACTTATGTGAGTAAAACGTGTTTTTTATATGTAATAGTACAGATTGTTTGGCTTATGTGTACGTGTTTAACAGAACATACCTTTAGCACGCTGGTCTCAGACGCGTATAGGCCAGGTCTCACAAACCCAACGTCCCGGGCAGGCCGATGAATCTCATTAGATTCCTTTCTGTTGTTCTCTCTCTCTTAACTTGACATTTGAAGGGCACGCTTGTGCACATGTATGTGTGTGCATGCGGTTCACGGTTATATCGAACGATCATGCGGGCTATGTAATACTAAAACAATAGTCCAATCAATCGTGGGTGGATGAGAAATAAATCATTGTGTTTGTTTGATTAAGACCTACTTGAATCCTTCCGGTTGCAGCTTTCAAAACAATCCCTCTCTCATGTGAACTGAACTGACATAGATATGAGCTGAAGCTCATTAAATATGCAAATCTTATCCAATCCTAGCCGTGGGCGTTTACTTCCAGGTCTCCAGTGCGGCATGCCCATCAAAACCCAGCCTCAAAACCAGTGTAGAAAATAGCCTATTACTTATTAGTTATGATGTTTTTGAATTTCAGACAACCTCAGACAACAGTATAAAACATTTAAAAAGCCAGTTCATGATACCTTTAACACATAAGTGGCTTTTACATTTTCAAACCCTTGAATTTTTTTAATGGCTAATGTCATGTTTTACTGTTTAAGCCACTGAAAAGCTGTCCAATGGCACCATTTGTTTATATGTGCAACAGAACTGATGCCTTAAAGCTACACTGTGATATTTTCCCCCATCTAGCGGTGTAAAGGTAGCCTAGAAATCTAGACGCACCCTAGCGGCAGCAAATTTAATCTGCCCGCAAATGTCGTCTAGCAACTCTCAATACCCTTCTGAGCTGTATTCGCCTAACTCTTGCCGGACCAATCACATCGTGTATAGAGTCGATGGGCGGGGCCATAATGATGACGGCCGAGTTGCGTTTGCGTGCTTCTAGTAAACAAAGAAACTGGCGAACGGCGGTCTTTCGAATCAGCTTTGACCGCAACTCTGGAAGACTTGGAGTTGAGCTTTTCTCTGAGAAAAGAACAAAGAGCGGCACTGAAGTCATTCTTAAAAAGGGAAGATGTGTTCGGAGTTTTGCCGACCGGATACGGCAAATGTTTGATCTGTCAATGAGCTCTGCTTCACCGTCGTTGCTCTGGTTGGTTGTAGCACTATCCTATCGCGTGCAGAGGGAGTTTGAAAGGCAACCGTTTATCCGCCCCTCGGATTGAGCTGTCAATGGTGAGTTTCCAGACCAAACATCTTGATGTGGGTCTGGCTTGTCAGGCTAGTGTAAAGGTATATGACCATCCAGTGAATATTAGTTTCATTTCCTCTCAATTCTGATTTCGTTTTAACTCCTACGGCGGCCGATTTAGACCAAGATTAACATGGCAATCCCCCTCTTCACATTCGACGCAGTGCCATCGAGGGTTAAAACGTGAAAGGCGAAGCTTGAATTTACGGGTATGTCCCTCTTTGGCTAATGTACTTTCAAGATGGAGGGGCAACATGGCGACCGGCATTCGAACCCCTCATCCGTGTGTATTTTCAATGGTATATTATAAACTTACGAGAATACTTTATTACTTGAAAGAAGTAAATATACATTAATGAGCACATATATTTTTAAAAGAACTAAGTGTTTTTAGCTAAGAATAAACCAAAAAAGTTACACAGTGTAGCTTTAAATTATGCAACTTTTTGAGGTGTGGTGTGATTTTAAAGGTGCTGTATGTATGTCTATATGACTTTACTAAAGCATAACCATACCACAATATGTCTGCAGATATTTAGGAAACATGCTGAGTTTGAAAACTTGTTTCTCTAGAACAATGCTACAGCCAGTTACTCTACTTTGAAATGTGCGTTCTGTGTTGAAATGTCTGTTTTTGCTTTGGTTTGTTTGATAACATATGTTGCCAATTTACCCAATAGTATTGCGACACCACAGGTTTCCAGTTGGCGGTAAACACAGCATATTGCTGCCATGGAAGCCAGCAAACTAACTGGGTCAGAGATCGCAGATTTTCCCCAACCTTAAAAGCCCTGGCATCCATGTTAAAAAATCTCTATGAATGGAAGCACATTAAAATGTGGATAAATCAACTCAACAGTGTGTAAGTTTCCTCGCCTTCCATTGTCAATTGCACTCGTTCCTGTTCCGTTTCCTCAAACTGGCAATCTGCGTGAGCGTGGAGTCTGAGGAGGAGGTGACGGGGCAAACAATATTTTGAACTTGGACTGCAGTAACCATTTTAACCACTAGATCTCATTCTTACATACAGCACCTTTAAGTGATCCGATTTATGAGATTCAGAGACGAGATTTTAAAATGATTACCTACATTCAGTGCGAATTTCAATGTAATGATTAAGTTTGTGAAAGATGTAAGCAGCTACACATTTAATATTTGACAACTGTTTTACCGTTTCACGATTTTGAATTGAAAATATGCCATAAGATACATTGAAAAAAAAAAAAAAAAAAAAAAAAAAAAAATATATATATATATATATATATATATATATATATATATATATATATATATAATTTTATTATTATATTAGCAACTACAAAAGTCTTTTTTGTAAAAAACAAAAAACAAAAAAATAACACCATTCCTATTTATTTTTCTTAATTTCCTTAAATCCTTTTTAATTCTTTGATTTCTAAAAAATAAACCAATAAATAATAATAGAAGTATTTAAATAGTAATAGCATGTATATTAATAATGATGATAATTTTAAACAATTGTCAATATTTATATATAACAATAATGATGCTAAAGATGGTGATAAGTTATGTTCTGCTTATATTTGTTTTATTGCTGTTACTATTACTGCTGTTTTTTGTTGTTGTTTTTTTTACCACTACTGTTATTATTATCATTATTATTATTAATATTATCTATTATTGCTATTACTATTGCACAACTGATCACCATCTTTAGCATCATTATTTTTATATATAAATATTGACTTTTATATATGTATGTGTATGTCTATATATATATATATATATATATATATATATATATATATATATATATATATATATATATATATATATATATATATATATATACATGCTATTACTATTTAAATACTTCTACTATTATTTGTCAGTTCTGCTTATTTTTGTTTTATTGCTGTTACTATTACTATTACTTTTTTTTGTGTTCTGTGTTTACTCTGTTGTAAGTTTTGCACTTCTAATAAAAAAATAAATAAAATAAACCAATAAGACCAATAGCCCCCTAACACACACACACACACACACACACACACACACACACACACACACACACACACACACACACACACACACACACACACACACACACACACACACACACACACACACACACACACAATAAACTTGGTTACGGCCTTGCTTTGAGGGACTTGGCAACCTTTCAGGTCCAGGCCAAGCAAAACTCACATTTTCCTCCAAAAATTAAAAAAATGTAATGCATTTTTAAGCACTAGATAAAGCGTGAGATATTAGACATTCAGATGCTGCAAATGTGGAGTCAAGGTCTGAACCCTCCCTCGACAGACGCTCGCTCTGCATATGCCATTATCATAATGAGCACACACGCATAATTCATAGTTTCTTTAACTTTAATTAACACAACCACAAATAATAATATGAATAATAAATATCTGGTTTAAATGGATATCCTGATGTGGAGCTGCATTTTTTTTTTTGCTCTGACTTTTTAGGTTTTTTCAGGAATTGTTTGCCTCTTTTTGGTCATCCAAAATGCTCCCTCACACACCTTTATGTGCTATATTGCACTGTTCTCTACTGCATCTAAGATTTATTCTCACATGTATCTTTAATTCTTCCATCAGAGCGGAGTGCTGTTGGAGTTGAGAGGGAGGCAGGCGGCTCAAAGCAGACGTGTCAAACCAAAGTAACAACCTTAAAAAACGATTTCTCATCAAATTAGGCTGCAGTCCCGTGTCCCACGGTACCTCAAATAAAAAGCAACCATCAATTATGGATATGGCCCTCCTTCCTGACTGGAGTTTTATATATAAGTGTGTGTGTGTGTGTGTGTGTGTGTGTGTGTGTGTGTGTGTGTGTGTGTGTAGCATTTAGAGTCTCTCGCTCATATTAGCTGCAGCTCCTCCCAGGTGTGCTGCTGAACATTTAATGACGTCCTCAGGGCAAAACACTTAAGGGTTAACCAGTCCGCAACAGCCCAGAAACACACTCACACTCACACACTCAAACTCCCTTAGACACAAATTGACCCCTCTAGCTTCCTTGGGTCAGTTTTCCCTGGAATGGATATCGGTAGGCGTTTCAGCAGATTCTTTTCAACCACAGTCTCCATAACTGAGGCCTTCATGGATAAATCAGGAAGGAGATTTTCAGATACCGCTGTTTATTCGGATCATATTCATAGCTGGTGATCCACGTAAATCTGCATTAGCTAGATACCTTATTAAGTCAATTTTCTCTCCCTCTTGTTTCAATAAACTGGATAAATAATAAATATAATCAATCATATTATATGTTTGTTTCCTTTACAACATGACACAGTCATGTCATTTCTAAAATGTAAATAAGTGTATGTGTTTTCTTTCCTTAAAACAAATTACCAGTACATTATTTTTTTATAAATTGATTTATAATTTTAAGTTAAAGTTACAAATTGAAGTTTAAAAGGTTTTTTGTCTTCAAAATCACACTTTCTATTCTGTTTTCTCTTTCCAGTCTTGTAAAATCCTTTTAACAAACAAAAGGCAGTTCCTATATGATGACATCCTACAGGAAGTGACATCGTTATGGAGGGGAATTGACCGCAGCGCAAATATCAGTGAGTTATGGCGGTGGATTTGATTAATTCTGGGATATTTTTGGTGTTACTCTTGCTTGCAATAGTGTTTGCAAACACAAACAAAATTTCTAAAGATGGTTGAAAAATCAAGATGATTCAGTTGACATGTAAATATGAGCAAAAACTATTCTGAAAGTCAAAACTATTTCTGGACATTTTGTCATAAGGTTTTAAAATTACGTTTATTTGGATAGGGAGAATAGATTTTAATAATGATTTTATATAGTGTTTTTATGTGTTTTTGAGTAAAGGCTTTTGTGGCTACTCATCCCATGCATTTAATATATTAAGAACAAGTTAGACATGTTGAAAAAGGCTTAATGTGTTAATTAAAAGTTTGATTTGGATTTTATTCTGTTTACTCAGTTTAGCTAGGTTTCTGCTACACAATATATTTAGACGAAACATTTGTTTAAATTGGGCAAAATTAACTGTGAAAAGTTCCTCAAATGTCAGTATATTAGCTGAACCAAATAAGTTCCAAAACTGGTCATTTAAGCTCGTCACTAGCCGGGGTTACTCAGCCGGGTGAAGCATTACAGTAGCTGATTAGACGCTGATTCTCTTAGACATAAACAGACCGTACAAGCTGATCTTAGCCTCTGTCGGGCATTTTTCAACCTTCACCAGTTTTCAGGTTTTTATAAACATCTGCATCAGAAGTCCCATGAGGACAGGGACATCCAGGAAAGACCAGAACACACACATTCACACACACATTCTGCTTGGCGTGGCCGCCCCCCTTTCCATGCTTTCTTCCGCCTGAGTTTCCATAGCAGCATGCAACGGCCAATCAGATGGCAGGGCCGTAGTGCAGACTGGCAGATTTGAGCGCCTGACGCTGACACGGCCCGTCACCGTGGAAACCCCCCCAGGCACTGTAGCGGGGGGTGGGGGGTGGTGTTGTCTGGGTGAGCTGGATGCTAAATGGCCTGCTGTCTGTCAGAGCGTACCCATCATCCTTTGCACGAGTTCAGTGTTTTTAGTGTCACGGTGAGCATTTGAGTGACATTTCACATAGTGAACAATATTTCTGTAAGTAGTTCTGAATCATTCTGTAAATGTGTAGAAGTCTGTCTGAGAAAAGTCCATCTCATCGTGTGTGTTTGATGAAATCTTAGGGAACCCGTCATGATTCTGTCTAGCTCATGTTTCACCCCAGAAAATACAAAGCAATTCTGAATAATTAGCTTATTTTAAGGACCATTACGGTTAATATTTTCATGAGAGCTAGTATTTTGGAGTGTAATACAGTAAACAAAACAATATGATTATAGCCTAATGACAATCATCATAAAAATAATGGGAATTATGAAATAATACAAATAAATTCGAAACATTTTTAAATTATGGAATTAGGAATTTGGTAATTAAAATAGGAAGCCTATTTAATTTCTGGAGACATTAAAGCAACACTGCGATATTTTCCCCCATCTAGCGGTGTAAAGGTATATGACCATCCAGTAAATATTAGTTTAAGTTCCTCTCAATTCCGATTTCGTTTTCCTACGGTGGCCGATTTAGTCCAAGATTAACATGGCTTCCAGTTTGACCTTGTCCATGAGTGCCATCGAGTTTTAAAATGCGAAAGGCGAAGCTTGAATTTACGGGTATGTCCCTCTTTGGCTAATGTACTTTCAAGATGGAGGGGCAACATGGCGACCGGCATTCGAACCCCTCACCCGTATGTATTTTCAATGGCATATTATAAACTTACGAGTACTTTATTACTTGAAAGAAGTAAATATACATTAATGAGCATATATTTTTGAAAGAACTAAGTGTTTTTAGCTAAGAATAAACTAAAAAAGTTACACATTGTAGCTTTAAAGGTGCACTATGCAACTTTTCGTCCACTGGAGGGCGCCTATTCTAAACGGCTCGCGAGAACCGGGACTTTTATTATGACGGGACGGGACACAGTCGCCGGGCTCGCGCACTTCCGCTATTTCCGGTCAGGTAAAGCAGCTATTTTTATCATATCAGATACATTTAAGGGGCCATGGGCTTCGGCCATCCGTCCGCTCTCTTCCCTGAACTGAAATGAAGTAGTGGGCTGTAATTTCCACACGATTGACATCAGGTTTATGTATGCCAGGTTGGCTGGTGGTTATGTTGCCCGCATACCGCCTCCCATGGCAGAGACTGGTATTACGATACCTGTCGGGCCGGGGCTAGTAATGCTACTGCTAATTAAGGTTGATATCCCTGCAGCACTATAACTTGACATTTTTTAAATGACATCATCGCCCTTATTTCTTCTCATTCTTTTGATGCGTGTAGATCATTTTTTGGATATTTTTACCTCAATTTTTACACATGGCACCTTTAAGCTTATTTACTTTCTAGATTTGTATTACTATTATGAAAAACAAAACAAAACTCATTACTGTAATTTTGAAGTATGTGCACACATACGTGTGTATGTATGAGTGTGTGAGTGTATATATCAATCAGTCAATGTTTATTTATAGAGCACAATTAAACACAACCAAGGTTGACCAAAGTGGTGTACAAGGTATAAAAGAAAACAAAGTAAAACAAGAAAATAAAGAACATGTGTGTGTATGTTGTCCACACAGCTATGGAAACAAAAAAAACGTATTATCAAATATTTGAACACACAAAAAAACTATCTTTGTTAAATTTTAAATGCTGACTTAAACGGGGGAAAAATGTTAGAGTTTACTGAAACAATCACTGAGAAAAATGATGGAACCAACCGCCAGAAGGAGAAAAAGTTATTCTATGCAGTCTACATTGGCCAACCATTAGCATTCGCAATCGTAAGATATTCTTATCAGATAATATCTTAAGAATATCTCTTCCTCTACACACATTTTATGATCTCATCCATATACCTACGCCCCAGTTCACACACTTCAATCCTCTGATAACCCGTCTGTTGTTGATCCCACGGCACAAACTAGCATGGTTTGGTGGAAAGGCATTTCATATCTCTGGAAATCCCCAACACATCCACGACCTCTCATCATTATATGATTTCAAAACCCACCTTAAAACATCTTTCGCTTCTTGTTTCTCTGATCCCTAACTTCATGATCTGTCATGTTATGTATGCTATGTTATCTCCGCTCAGGTTGTCTCTTTGCCTGCTGTCGTGTTGACTTGTTATAATCTTTTAAAGCATCCTTGGGTTTGCAGAAAGGCGCTATATAAAATAAACGTGTTATTTGTATTATTGTTAAATATCCAGATGCATTGAAGTGATGAGTATTTGGAGTCAAAATGTGCGTAATTGTCTTAAAAATAATAATCATACGGGTCCTAAAAACAGGCTTACGAAAAAATTTATTTCTTACTTTTTTATTTCGATTTTTGGGTGAAATGTGACCTAGATATGGTTTTGTGAGATTCACAGGACTAGATACATGTATATATGAGAGTGTGTGTATGGTGGGGGGGGTCTTGGAGATGTCAATAATGTCAGTTTTTCAGTTGATCGAGGCATCGTTCCTTTTTACTGGTTCTGTTTATACACTGCGCTCATCTCTGCCAGGATCACTCTCAGCTCATCCCTGACTCTCTGTCATTCCCTATACATCTCATCAGCTCTATACATTCACTCTATATCTGTCTGCAGAGCTCAGCTCGCCTGCATTAATTCAACTCGGCTTCATTAAACCTGACCACTGGAGAATAAGAGTCGTTCTGTTTCTGGCCCTGAACCGCAGTGTGCGCGAGTGTGTCCCTCCATTTGAGTGTGTGAGGAAGACCGAATTAGTGTTTGCATTTATGTGAGGATTGAGAAAATAATTCATGTGGATACAGTAGGAATGTGTGCTTGAGTGTGTGTGTGTTTGGCTCTTGGCAGCTCATTACAGCTCAGCAAGTAATTGGCCAGACAGGTTGCCCCAAGGAACCCTGGGAACAGAGCTGGGGGGCAGGAAATGAGCAGTGACCGCAGCAGACCACTCTAACACAGAGTGTGTGTGTGTGCGTGTGCGGGAGTGTCATGACCGCACTGTTAATCGTACGGTTAGCGTTCACTAACCCGAGTGCAGCCGCCGCAGTGACCACTAACAGACCTGTCTGACAGATCTATGCATATGCGCACACACTTTTGCTAGAAATCAATTTTGCACTGATGTTCAGTAGGCTAGGGGCGTAACAGCACTCAAAAATTATCATTCGGTAAGTACCTCGGTTTTGAATTCATGGTTCGGTGTGTTTTCGCTACAGCAGGGGGAAAACGCAATATAAAATTGGCTTTTTTCTTCTTAATTAAACAGTGCTTTACTGAACAAATTGTCTTTAAATAAAAAATCTGTCAATACTGATGTAATCGGCTGCAAAACGCTCTTCGGTCTGCAGTTTGTGGTTCTGTTGTAAATGGGGAAAGAGATTTGAAGCGCTTCCACTTTTGGATCCAAAATATTTTAGCGAAATGTACACTGTAAAAAATATTGCATTGGTTGACAACTATTTGCATCAGACTACTAAGTATTTTAAACTCAACTTAACTTAACATGCACCCTTTAAAGGGATAGTTCACCCAAAAAAATGAAAATAGCCCCTGATTTACTCAACCTTAAGACAGGTGTATGACATTCTTCTTTCAGATGAATACAAATAGAGTTATAATAAAAACTGTCCTGGCTTATCCAAGCTTTATAATGCCAGTGAATGGCAGCCCAAAATTATAAAAGATCATCCATCCATTATAAAAGTGCTCCTAATAAAGGCCTTCTGAAGCAAAGCGATGGGTTTGTGTAAGAAAATTATCCATATTTAAAATTTTATAAAGTAAAATATCTAGCTTCCGGCGAATCACTTTCCGTATTCAACTCGTGGAAAAAGCGTAACTGGCGTGACGATGACGTTGGACGTAAGCATTTTGAACTGCACTTTCTGCATGAGTTTAATAGATAGGAAGCTAGATATTTTACTTTACTAAAGTTTTAAATATGGATATTTTTCTTTCACAAACCCATCGCTTCGCCTCAGAAGAACTTTCTTAACCTTCATTTTGAGTGAGTGCTTCCATTTCAGCAGCAAAACTAAACAATCCATGACTTTCCAAACAAGGAAGTGAATAAAGACAAGATTACAACAAGATGTGAACAGGGCATCACCGCACGCCAAAAGCAAGAAACGCTGTTATAAAATTTTACCCTTAAATATGAAATATGAGAAAAATTGCTAATTTATTTACAAAACTGTGTACAAAATGATACTGTGTATAATTTAGAATGAGTGCACTTTGTCTGTTGGTCGTGCACGCGTGCATAGGTCTGTGAAGTTTAACTCTTGTTGTCAGAATGATCCTTTACAAAATGGAAATACTTTTAGATAGGTTAAGAACACAATCATAAGATTGAAAATATGGTACAAAAGCCATCACTGGGGTGGTACCTTTTCAAAAGATACACTTTTGTTCCTTAGAAGGACTAATATGAGCATTTGAGGTACCAATGTGCACCCTCTAGGTACAAAAGTGTACCTTTTGAAAAGGTACCGCCCCAGTGATGGCTTTTGTACCTTTTTTCTGAGAGTGTTGGTTTGTGCCATTTACCCACAGCAGCTCACCATGTACTACTCTAGGCTATTTTTCAGATATACACGGGGGCTGCGTCTGAAATCGCATACTCTCTTGAGAAGGTACATATTTTGAATAAGTAATTACTTCATGGCCGCTAAAAATGAATGTTATATACAGTATGAAAGTGTTCAGGATAAATGTCATCCGGACGTACTAAATTCGTCATGTTATCATTATCATGTGACCAGCGTCACTTCGCATCACTTTACATTCATTCACAAATCCTCTCCCGGGGTGTCAATCGTACACTCTAAAAAAACACTGGGTTAAAAACAACCCAAGGTAAATATTGGACAGAACACTGGGTTAATTTCACCCAGCAAACTGAGTTATTTAACACATCGCCAATAGCTTGTTTAACAAACATTAGAAGTCAAAAATTTACCTTAAAAATGTTCATGCGACACTCGTTTAGGTGACTCACATTGCACCCCTGTATAATTAAGACACAGAACAATAATGAATTTATAGATAAAATGCACAAACGAGAACAGCATGCACCAATTTAACAGATCTACATCCGCTCTCTCCTGAAAAAGTCGCAATCGCAAAAAACCCTGCGATTAAATAATAAAATCCAATGGGTTATGTCTGACCCAGAATCACAAAAACTACTCAAACACTGGATTTCGCTTTCACACTTATCTGCCCTGTTTAGTAAGTCTGGCCCTTATATCTTTAGTGTGTAGAGCATTATTGTAAGGCACAGTATGTTGAATGCACTTGTTAAACTCCTCTTCTCATCAAATAGCTTGAGGGTCATTCATACTGACATCGATTTGCAGCGACAAAACCACCGGAAGTCATTGGTTTTCAAAGAGTCGATGATTTGAGGTGACGCGAGCGACAGCAACTGTTAGAGGTACAGCGAAGATAAGCTAACTGTAGTTTAAGCAAATAAATGTTGATGAGATTTGGCAACTGCAAATGAGACTTCACATGATCTGAAGCAGGATACCGCAGTTGAGTTGGAACCAGTAATTCGGAAACCTCCTACAATTGAATCGCTGTCCAATAGCTTTTCTTCAAGGAGATATATTTTGATTTGTCTCGCCTTTACTGAGTCTTCTTGATTGTGGTGTTATGTTTTATTAAAGACAGTTTGTTTTTTTGGAAAAAGGCTTTAACTGCAACACAATGCTAGTGTAAATGCATCAGTGTTTCCACAAAAATATGAAGCAGCAGAACTTTTTCAACATTGATAACAGGCAAATCGTCATATTGCAATGATTTGTGAAGGATAAAGTGACACTAAAGACTGGAGTAATGATGATGATGATAAATTCAGCTTTGATCATAGGATGACCCCAAACTTTTAAAGTTGTGTATCTTTGAGGGAATCTTATAATGACATTTCTGGGTCATATAGAGCACCAAAAAAATCTAATGAAAACATTAAGTTACATTTTTAATCAAAAAAATGAGGTCTATTTATTGGACCATTAGGATTTTTTGCACTATGATATTATTTTCATGGCAATTAAATTCTCATATATTATATGCAAATCTCTCATTCTCATTCTGTAATACAGTATGGAGACAATTACATTAAAAATCTGCATAATTTGAAGGCAGTATGATGAATATGTACAATTGTATTTATGCAAATTAAATAATACATCTTTTTTCATTACATTAATGAAAATTAGATTTTTTTCCTCCACATTAAAGGGTTTAGTTCACACAAAAATGAATCATGAATCAAAATCATTAATTACTAATTAATGACCCTCATGCCATTGCAAACCTGTGAGACCTTCGTTCATTTTCAGAACATAAATTAAAATAATACATTATTTTGTTTGTTTTTTTATTCCAATAATGGTTTATGATTTTGGTCTGAATCATGAGAATCAGTTTTCATGTTTTCACCCTTTGGCCCAGTTTAGCATTCTGACATAATTTGAAGTGTAGTTTATTATTTCTTATTTATTTATTTTATTTTTGGCAAGTGTTCTTTAAATATATCAGTTCTTGTTAATGTTGAGAATGCCTCATATGTTTAGTTTTCGTGCCTTGTTTGCTTCAGCAGGTGGTCTGAAACGACAGCACTAATAATGCATTGACTGGCATGTAAAGCTTCAGTTATATGTGTAAATAAATATCCAGATGGAGAAATGCCTGCTCAAGCATCTGAGAGTTCACGAAAACTATCAGAGTTCAACTGCAAATTTAGTTGTTTTCTTTCTTGCTTTGAAATCAGTTTAAAGTGCTCTGAAACGCCTTCAGGCGTGTGATATGAAGGTCAGGGAGGTGTAGAACTCAAAAACTTAACAATAAACCAATGTCAGCTCTTTAGAAAATGTTAAGAAGAGTCTTTGGTTTATTGCAGGTCATTATTAAACCGCTTCTAATTAGCTGGCCTGTTTATGTCTCGCGTTGAATCGGAGAGTGACGTGTGAAGTTATGTGTCGGTGAGAATGAGATGATAGCGGCGCTGAGAGACCGCGGAGGGTGACGGCTTCACATTTAATGAAGTTGAACGGCTCTCGCCCCGGGTCATTTGACTGGGTCATTGTGCTCGTATGTTAATGTGGTTAATTAATGGGAGTGTGAGAGGAGCTGCTCTCCTGTGTGTGTATGTGTGTGGGATATATATCCTGGGGCAATGAGGTCGAGCTGTAGTTTTGGGAATGACTGGTGGTGAGTAGTTAAACTCAGGAAGAGTCTTGGCTTAAATTAATGCATTCTGTGAGCATGTGTGTGTCCTTTTCCACTGGTAATGAGAGTTCCAGTTTTTCAACATTATTAGAATTCAATCCTTGTAGTTTATTGGTCAGAAAAAAGAATAGCCTTTTTTTAAAGAATACATAAGTATTTAATTTTATTTTAATTAAAAATATCTATATTTCTTAAATATATTTCATAATTATTTTTTTATGTTGAATCCTTAGTTTATTTGCAAAAATGTATTTATATATATTTTAAAGAGTGCTTTATAATATTTTATAACAAATACAACACTTTTTAAATTATGTTTTAATGTATGTTTTAGTTTATTTTTAAAATATCTATATGTATATATTTTTTAAATATTTAAGGCTTTTAGTTTATTTTTTTATTTTATTTAATCCTTAGTTTATTGGTCAGACAAAATAATATGTAAAAAAAAAACCTTTTCAAGTACAACTTTTTGTTTAAATGTTTTATTAGTTTTGTATATATTTTTTGAAATATCTATATTTTAGAAAATATATATTTAAGGCTTTTAATTTTATTTAATCCATAGTTTATTTGCCAGTCAAAATAATATTTTTTATAAACTATATACATTTATAAGTTATATTATATTTAAATTACATTTATCTATATTTTTTAAATATTTTTAATGCAATTAATTTTGTTTTGATTCTATTGAATTTTATTGAAATAATTTATTGGCCAGTCAAAATAATATATATATATATATATATATATATATATATATATATATATATATATATATATATATATATATATACATATATACATATATATATATATATATATATATATATATATATATATATATATATATATATATACATTTTTAGTAAAACCATTTTAAATTATTTTAAATGTTTGTGTTTAATTAATTTTTTATAAATATATATTTTTAAATATTTATAGAAATATTTTAATACACATTTTATTTACATTTTTGAATTCATAGTTGTTGTTTTTTTTTTTATTGTATAGTTTGATTTTTAAAAGAATACTTAAACACTTGTATTTATATTTATTTATTAGATTATTATTAGTTTTAGATTTTGTTTCCCTGTGCCATCCATAGGTCAGCAAAACAGCAAAACAATCTCAGGCCAATGGTTGAGCCAAGGTTGCGGTGTCGGGCTATTAGGACAGCCTCTGCATATTACCCTGGGATAGAGTTTAACAGCAAAAAATGACACATTTCAGCAATAAAGGAAGCAGGTATGTGAGGTATACTTACACATGTATACATTTACCATATACTGCTAATTCATCACAATTCGGATGCAGCCCCAAACACACACACACACACACACACACACACACACACAACCCGTCTTGAGTCTGCTAATACTGGTAAGTGCTGTACAAAAATCCACTTTCCATGTGTCCACCCAGATGCTTCAGGCAGAATTCCTGTGCATGTGTGTGTGGGAGACAGATGTAGAGTGACAGGTTGGGTAGATTGGCCCATGAGCAGTAGTCGCCTGTGGCACTGACATCACACACACACATACAACACGCTCACCCTGACTGTGGGCGATTGTGTGTGTCGAGTGGGAGGATTCGCCACCACACTAAAAAACCACATAATGAAGCCTGACACTGCTGCCGGGGTGGGGGCGGAGTCTGAGTCTCGTGTGGACACGCCCACTGCTGTACTGTTGGCTGAGAGGGCGGGGCTTCACTTAGACCAGCCCATTGACACACTGTATCTCATAACTATAGCAGTGGTGTCATAGGCCTTGCTTATGAGAACCCCATGAACTATCATTTGAGATCCATTTTACACCTGTATTCTTCTGGTTTTCTGAGTGAACTGCTAAAAGTTGATTTTGATTTAATGTTACAAATGCTCACTATTTCTTTCTTTGAAATAAGGTGCACTGATGAATAATTCCCAATACATCCTGGAACATGTATGAAGAAAGTAATGATGATTCAGTTTGAATTTCAGCTTTGCTTGTGCTACAAGCATGACTGATGCCTCAAATTGTGCAGTTTGTTGTGGATGGTAAATTATATTAAGTTAAAAAATATTAAGTTGTTTTCAGTTGGTAGAGGATAAAACAAGTGAAAATATACCATATATACCATAGACTTAGTGGTCTTAGGTGAGACCAGAGGCACATTCAGAGACTTTAAGTAACAACCCAGAACACTATAGCTACTGAATAGCAACATACTACAGCATAAAACATGCAGCATACCTGCATAAGGTCTGGCAAAACAATCAGAACATATCTGCAACCATATAACACCATACTGTATAACACTGAAAAAACACATAAAGCTGAAGCCACATTAGCAGCTACATGGTTTCATTCTGACGACCACTTAGAACACCCTTGCAAGCACATAGAAAATACAAAATTACACTCAGAACACCTTAGTCACTGCATAGCAACACCCTGGCAACAAAGCAGAACACATTTGCAACCATATACCACCATACTGTATAACACTGAAAACACATAGAACTGCATAGATAGACCCTGGCAACCACTCAGAACATCATTGCAACCATAAAGCTACATACCACTGAAAACACATTAGCAACGGCATAGCAACACCTTGGCAACACATAGCAATATACAAAATAACTCTCAGAACACCTTAGCCACTGCATAACAACACCCTGGCAACCCATCAGAACATCTTTGCAACTACATAACATATAGCTAATGTGTTTTCGGCTATTGCAACTATATAGCTGAAAGCAAATGCACCTGGAACATGCCTGGCAACCCATCAGAACACCTTTGCAACCATATATCACCATACTATTTAACACTGAAAACACCTTAGCTACTGCATAGCAACACCCTGGCAACCCATCAGAACATCTTTGCAACTACATAACATATAGCTAATGTGTTTTCGGCTATTGCAACTATATAGCTGAAAGCAAATGCACCTGGAACATGCCTGGCAACCAAGCAGAACACCTTTGCAACCATATACCACCATACTATTTAACACTGAAAACGCCTTAGCTACTGCATAGCAACACCCTGGCAACCAAGCAGAACACCTTTGCAACCATATATCACCATACTATTTAACACTGAAAACACCTTAGCTACTGCATAGCAACACCCTGGCAACCCATCAGAACACCTTTGCAACCATATATCACCATACTATTTAACATTGAAAACACCTTAGCTACTACATAGCAACACCCTGGCAACCCATCAGAACACCTTTACAACTGAAAACACCTTAGCTACTGCATAGCAACACCCTGGCAACCCATCAGAACACCTTTGCAACCATATCACCATAGTATTTAACACTGAAAACACCTTAGCTACTGCATAGCAACACCCAGGCAACCCATCAGAACATCTTTGAAACCGTATAGCACCATACTATGAAACTCAGAGCACCCTAGTAACTGCATAGCAACACCCAGGCAACCCATCATAACACCTTTGCAACTGCATAGCAACCCCCTGGTATTATGGCATTGAGTTTTGAACAAGTATAATCAAATGTAACCTAATGGTTTGAATTTTAGGTCAGGTAGGTTAAGCAACGAACAGTGCCTGTTGGTTCTATGATACAGTGACAGGTGTGCTCATGGTTATCGCTGAGTGGTCGTCATAAATAAGGAAAAAGAGAAAGCTGGAGGAAAGAGCACATTAGGTAAAGAAGAAGAGAGCGAGGCAGAGGTTGCATGTAGTGCCTGAAACTCGTCCCTGAGCCGGGTTCGAGGCGTCGTGTAAAACCCCTGTCACAGCATCACTGGGAAATAAATGGCAAACACACGCACATTCACAATCCGCTGATCAGAGCCCACAGACGTGGCCAATTTGCACTTCTAAGCATCTGCCTTAAACCACTGTGTGTGTGTGTGCATTTTAAAACTGTTTCATGAAGCAGAAAATGTACCTGTTAACCTGTTTGACACATCAAAGCACTTCGCTAATAGCTAAACATTTAGCTTCTGAAATGAGAGTGAACAGCTATCGTAGGGTCTGGATTCAGATATCAGCTGCTGGCCGTTCAGACAAACACACGTATTACATGACTGCTTAAAGCATCCGCCGCGCATCAGGCCCTTCATGGCTGTTTAATGCTAAATTAAAGCAGTAGTTCACCCCAAAATGAACATTTAGCCATCATTTACACAGTCTCAATAATTTGACTTTCTTTCTTCTGCAAAACACCAAAGGGGGACATATGAAGGCTACTTTACATGGCTTTTTCATACACTTACAATGAATGATAATTAAAGCTTTCAAACATCACAAAAGATGCAAAAGAACCATTAAAAAAATCTTGTGGTCTGTATGACTCATGCAATAGTTGCAATGTTTTTGCCCCACAAAGTCTTCTCATAATATTAACGTTGTATGAACAAATTTTATGACACATGTATGGTGTTTTTAAGCATAAGGATGTGTGTCCACCAAAGCCACAACTTGCATAGCAAGTTCGTTTTCAAAACGCTATTTTACGCAGAAGTGCTAAAGCTTTGCTCTTTTTTTACCAGTCTGAGTTTGGTTAAAACTCAGCACTCATCACTGTCACTTTTTACCCAGCCGACCAATCACAGTTGAGGAAGGGCGGGACATATTCCACACCGACCAACCGCCACATTCTGCTTGTACGTCAACATATGACATCAAGGAGCATAATAGCAGAACTAAATCATTTAGAACAAGAGCCAGAGCTAATACTTTACATTGTACAGACATTTTTATATATATAAACAATACGTAAACAAACTATCTGCGAAATGAGATAATAGCTTGCTAAAAATGCTTTGGTGGACACGTGGCCTAAAAGCTTCATTTGACTTGCATGGGAAGCTCATCAAATGTTCTGATGTTGTACACTATGACAATTTTAATTTACCTCTAAGAAGACAAGTCCTTATTTTCTATCTTTAAAATAAATGTTGTGTATAACAACTTCTGTCATTTATTAACGATCCTGCATCCTTTTATCCCTGTTTTATAAGGGTGATTTCAGGGTGATTGGGACACATTTTGCCATTGATATAACTTGGAAAAAGTGTCCCAATCAACCTCAATTCACCCTACAGGTGTTTTACAGGAAGATTAAAAAACTTTTTTTTTGTTTTGTTTACTTATGCGCATTAATGTATGTTGAAGTATAAGTTTGTAAGTGAAGTATACACTATACCTTTCGAAAGCTTGGATGCAATAAATGAAATTATGATGTATAATGTTGCGATAGAAAACATTTCTAACAGTGATAATAATAGGAAAATGATTTCTGAAGGATCATGTGACACTGAAGACTGGAGTAATGATGCTGAAGATTCAGCTTTGATCACAGGAATAAATTTCATTTTAAAAGCACGATGGATATATTGAAATGTGCAACCTTGTAATCATGTTGTAGTGTCTAATTGAATCACGAATCAAAGCCTGAATTAGTTTACTGTGTACTGATTCATGTTATAGAGGACAGAATAAGACTCTCATACAGCGATCAGTGTAACCAGATAATCCTGACTGCATCCAGTCATTCAAACGTCTGTGATCAGCCGCGGCGCAGTGGCGAGCCGACACGCGTTCATTTTCCTTTTGTTCCTCCCGGTTCTCTCTCAAACCACCCAAAGCGAGCCGGACAGATTGAGTCCAAACGCTGCGCTGAGACGTTTAAACGGTTACCTGTGCTTAACACAAAGGCACCGGACTAATTGACACAGGCAGCAAGAAAATAGGATCTGTCTTAGAACATCTCACTTCCACTGGCTCCCTCTCTTTCTCTCCCTCTTTTCTTCGGACGGATGAAAGGCCATCATTCCATCATGTGTGGTTAGCGTTTTCTTCGTAGCCTGAAGTGAAACAGGAAGTTCTTAACTGTTCAGTGGCTTTTGCTTGAGGCAAGGTTCTACCCTGTTCTCTCTTTCACTGTCTCTCGCTTTCTTCCCCCACCCTCTAAAACACACACACACACACACACACACACACACACACTTCTGTTCGTAGGGCATCTGCCTTCATAACCATCTATGCCTAATACAGCACATGGTAGAGAAACGTCTCAGTAGGACCTTTCACTCGCTGTTGTTAAACTTCAGAGCTTTTCATGCCGAAATGTAGATGTTTTTAGTTAACAACGCAGCTTTGATTTTATAGAAAAATGTTTGGATATTATTGCAAAATCAAAGCAAATGTCATCAGTGCTCAAACGCTGCAGGAGCTTTTCTCAGAACTAATTTCACTTTTTTGAGCCGCTTTTCCAACTCATCTCGAGATCCTTTTTAGTGCATGTATGAAGTCAGTTTCCATTCAGTTTCCCAGTGATTGTGATTTCCTAATAAGACGTTCTTAGATCAACTTATTTTAACCTGGACCAACATTTCCTATTAAAGGCACAAGGCACATTTTTGGATTCAAATATCCAAAAAACACTTGAACAATGTTATATATTTTGTTGATGTGTACTTACATTATCCCAAATGATTCCAAGAATATTTAAATCCAGAGAAATTTGCAATTTTAACCAGGATAAGGACCATGTCCATGAGTCACCTATGACATTATATCCGCGTTACCGTTAGTTTTCCAGTTTATTTAGTAGAAACCATGGAAACACCAAAAACACTTTAATATGTGTTTTATTAGACAGGTGAGCGACTGTTTGGAGACATTTATTGACACCAATTGAATCAATGTTAGCTCAACACAGATAGTCTTTTTATTAAATCTTGTTTTCTTGATTTACTGTGAGTATGTTTTACCATGACTAATATCGATCTAGCTCACTGCAGTGTGAACAAGTGTGTTATAGTAGCCGTCGAATGAATGTACAGAGAAGCATTATAACATAACTTTCAACACATTCAAGTAATGTATTTAATATGATAAAACAGCGCTGCAAACGTATGAGCGGAAGAAGCGGAAGCGATTGTTTGCGGAATAATAAAGCTCCGCTAAACCCAGGCATCATTAAGCTACACCTTTGATTTGAATAAGCGACCTCTAACGACGAAAAATTACATATTGTTCAGATATCAGATTTTAGCATCAATAATAATCCTATTAACTCGTCATTTTCTTTTGATTTTAGTAGTAGTGTATACAGTAGCTAGTCCTATACTTGGCGAAACCTCACGCACCATTCGGCAATCAGAAACCTTGTATATGTTTTACGATTTATTAAAAGCACTTATTTTGCTTGAAGACTGCTAGTGATTTTTTTTATTTTTATTAAATGATAATATTTAGCATCAAATGCAGGGACGGACGGACGGACGGACGGACGGACGGACGGACGGACGGACGGACGGACGGACGGACGGACGGACGGACGGACGGACGGATGGATGGATAGATAGATAGATAGATAGATAGATAGATAGATAGATAGATAGATAGATAGATAGATAGATAGATAGATAGATAGATAGATAGATAGATAGATAGATAGGTGTGATTGTGTGATACAATAAAAGACAGATAAGAAAATGGCAAAATTGTTAAAGGGAGTGGAGGCCAGGGGTTGGAGAAAAGCAAGAGGAGAGAGAACAAGTGTGTGTGTGTGTGTGTGTGTGTGTGTGTGTGGAGCTGCATTGAGATTCTTGGCCTGTATCTGTTGGCAGTGGGGTGTGAGCTGAGATCTGCTGCATAATTGTGAAACCACAGGGACTGCAGCTCTGACCAGCCTGTCAAAACATCATGACAATCGTCCCTCACCGCACAGCAGACAGGCCAGAGAGAGAGAGACAGGGAGAGAGTGTCAGCGTTTTGACTGATATACCAGCTGAGAAGTTATAATTACGATCTCTATCTGACATTTGTAATCTAGGCGCGCACACACACACACAGATCATGTGGACTGTGGTTCTTGTGGGGGTGTGTTGGTCTGTACGGGAGTGCATTAGCTGCTAGGCTGAGAAGCGATTCCACGCCGCTGCGTTTTGAGGCTAATTAGTTTGGATATTAACGGGACGAAACCCCAAGCAGCTTCTAAATGTCACCCGCTCTCCCCACAGACACAAACACACGCCGGTTCACGCTCTTTGCCCCGTTCCACCGCCCTCCAGAAAAGTGCCGCAGGGAAAACCAAGAAAAAGCCAAGAAGCGTCGGCGGCGGGTCACGGCAACGTGCGGAATAGCAAACCCGTGTCACTGCGCTCGGCATACTAGGACTGGTGTGAGCGGAGGACTGTCTTTCACCAACCAGGCGTAAACATAATTTTCTCAAATATTCATACTTTTACATAAATCCTGCTCACATATTATTGTGAATGAATACAGTGTAATCGTACTTTAGTTATGAAAATGTTATATGTAACAGTACAGTAGCGGTGTAACGAGACGCTTCACTCACGAGACGAGACACTAGATTGGATTCAATAGATTGTTGCACAGTACTTTTAAGAAATCCTCAAATTACAAAATTCATGACTGGAAAAATTCATAACTGGAAAGCCCGGCCTAAGATATATTTAATATTAGAAGACAGACTATTGTAATTCGCCTAATTTGCATGAATCAGGGAGCTGGCGTTTACTTTCGCTTTAGACTCTCGATTGCCCACACAGGACACAAACACTCACCTAAAGGATTATTAGGAACACCTGTTCAATTTCTCATTAATGCAATTATCTAATCAACCAATCACATGGAACTTACTTCAATGCATTTAGGGGTGTGGTCCTGGTCAAGACAATCTTCTGAACTCCAAACTAATTGTCAGAATGGGAAAGAAAGGTGATTTAAGCAATTTTGAGCATGGCATGGTTGTTGGTACCAGACGGGCCGGTCTGAGTGTTTCACAATCTGCTCTGTTAATGGGATTTTACGCACAACCATTTCTAGGGTTTACAAAGAATGGTGTGAAAAGGGAAAAACATCCAGTATGCAGCAGTCACAACACGCACAACCTTGAGGCGGATGAGCTACAACAGCAGAAGACCCCACCGGGTACCACTCATCTTCACTACAAATAGGAAAAAGAGGCTACAATTTGCACAAGCTCACCAAAATTTAACAGCTGAAGACTGGAAATATATTACCTGGTCTGAGTCTCGATTTCTGTTGAGACATTCAGATGGTAGAGTCAGAATTTGGCGTAAACAAAATGAGAACATGGATCCATCATGCCTTGTTACCACTCTGTAGGCTGGTGGTGGTGGTGTAATGGTGTGGGGGATGTTTTCTTGGCACGCTTTAGGCCCCTTAGTGCCAATTGGGCATTGTTTAAATGCCACAGCCTACCTAAGTATTGTTTCTGACCATGTCCATCCCTTTATGACCACCATGTACCCATCCTCTGATGGCTACTTCCAGCAGGATAATGCACCATGTCACAAAGCTCGAATCATTTCAAATTGGTTTCTTGAACATGACTGAGTTCACTGTACTAAAATGGCCCCAACAGTCACCAGATCTCAACCCAATAGAGCATCTTTAAGATGTGGTGGAACGGGAGCTTCGTGCCCTGGATGTGCATCCCACAAATCTCCATCAAATGCAGAATGTTGATCTTGGACTAAATCGGCCACCGTAGGAGTTAAAACAAAATCAGAATTGAGAGGAACTTAAACTAATATTTACTGGATGGTCATATACCTTTACACCGCTAGATGGGGGAAAATATCACACACTGTAGCTTTAACATGGAGGAATTGGCCTCAAATTTGCTATAGGATGCCATCCTATCAATATGGGCCAACATTTCTAAAGAATGCTTTCAGTACCTTGTTGAATTAATGCCACGTATAATTAAGGCAGTTCTAAAGGCTAAAGGGGGTCAAACATTATTAGTGTGGTGTTCCTAATAATCCTTTAGGTGAGTTTATTTAGGGAGCGGCGGTGCTGAACTTGCATTCTACGAGCTAAGACATTTACAGACACTCTATCAGGCTCTGCTGCGCACTAATCTTTCGCTATGGTCCGGTCAATCATAAGGTCATCTCACCTTACTCTCGTCATGTGATCAGTGAACTGCAGCTCAGAGCTGAGCTGACCTTTACAGTATTTTACAACTGAAGCAGTCATTATTCAACTGAATTAAATGTTTAAATGATTAAAGTTGGATTTTACTCAGAAATCAAAATCTTTATTTTCCTTGACTAACTGAATAAAATCGTATTTGCATATGTGTGAATGGATTGCTTTGAATTGGATATTTTTGTAAATATTTGACATCTGACTCAAAAGTAGCTCACGGTTGCATAAAGATGCTCTCAGTATTATGAATAAGACTTTTAAAAACATAGATTGCAGTACGCATGTTTGTTTGTGGGAAAGCTACAGAGTAGCAGTCACTTCCAGTAGTTTGGCTGTGGAGGAGCGATATATGGCCACAGAGAGGAAGGTGACGAGAGAGAGAGAGGGAATGCAGGGAACCACGAGACACTGGTAGCATGTGAATGCACTGCTGTAACAGACATAAAGACACTGTGTCTGTGTGCATAAGTTATTTTGATATTGAGGTTGGAGATAGAGAGAGAGCGTTTGACACAGAGGTCACCTTCATCTCATCTGGGAAAATCGTCTTCACAGGGATCCTCTGCAGCAAGGGATTGTGGGTGTTGTGGCCATCCAGAATACTGAATAAAGCAGCACAAACCTTGAAACGCTCCCAGAGGAAAGTGTTATTGCTCAGAGGTTGCTCTTTCACATCTCAGGAAACTTCAAGTTGAAGTTTCATTTTTAAGACTCAACTTTGTCCAGAGATGTTTCTCCTACCTGACTCAAATTGTTGAAATAGAGAAAGAGTACATATAAGCTAAACATTTCAGCTGGAAAATGTTGGGTCTTTAGAATTTACGAGAAATGTTCATGAGAAGCTCAGATGTTTCTCCTAAGAAAAAGATCACACCAATCTTCCACACAACTCCTCTAGAGTTTCAAAAGAGATCTCAGCAGAAGCTGCCTTTACATGGACCCTATAGATATCCATTTATAATCGGACTAGCACAGTCGGAATTAGGGTTGCCAATTTCAGAAAAGGAAAATAAGGGACCATCGTGGTTCTTTATAGGAAAATAAGGCACAGTCAAAATATTTGTACTGTAGCACACAGTGTATGTCATTTCAGTGTCTGCAGTTAAGTGTGTGTAAAAGGATATAAGGATATCTAAGATATTAATGCACAATTTAATCCAAAAAAGAATTTTAACGTCATATAAATTGTTACACACAAACCATTAAAGCTTTTGTAGTATCATACACTATACCGTCAGTAAGAATGTGTTTTAAAGACAGTTTTAATCAGCAAGAATGCATTAAATTTGTCAAAAGTGATACTAAAGATATTTTAATGTTACTAAAGCTTTCTATTTCAGATTAACGCTGTTCTTTTGAACTTTCTATTCATCAAAGAATCCTGAAAAAAATGCAGATTACTGTTTTCAACAGGGATTACTGATTACAGTATCCACGTGAATATCATAATCATTGCAATATAATCTACAAATGCATACACAGACAGATGTTCCTGTAGCGTTTAAAGGCATTTTACTCGTATACCTTTAGTTTGCGGAACAAACTAAACCGATTTCATTTCAATTGTTACGGAAAGGCTGAAGTTGATTGGTCACTTCGATGTCATATGACCTGCGGTGCGCTTGTGACATTCTGAAAGGTTGAGATATTTTAGATGTGAATAGGGAAAAAAGCGGCCTGCAACCAACCACATTAGCTTTGTTTGTCGCGTGTCTACATTTAAAATAACGAACTTGAGTGCGCAAAAAGAAGCATAATATGTGAACAGCACCGTAGTCAGTGGTTAGGCCAGCGTAGCAGTCAATAAACGGGACAAGGGAGGTCACGTAAGGGACAAACCAATTAGGCCCAATCTACGGGACCGTCGGTTACCCTAGACAAATGAAAAGTCGCATTTAACCACAATAGGAATTCATTGGCCAAATCAAATTTCTGTTGGACTGTAAGGGGTGGTTTAAAGGAAGCAGGTCATTTCGATTTCAAGTCTCAATTTGCTCTCCAAAAAATCTCATTGCTGTCGAGAAGCAACAAGTGAGACATTAAAGAGACCTTGTGTTTGTCTTTCCTGTGGACACACATGTTCTGTCTTGAGGTGTGTGTGTGTGTGTGTGTGTGTGTGTGTGTTCGCACTGTGTTCTGTTTTGTTTACATCTGTGTGTTTTATAAGCTCGGAATATAAACACAGATCTTGTGGTTTGTTTTTATTTGCGAGAACGACGGATGATGAAATGATATCATAAAAGTGCCGGTGTGTGTGAGAGAGTGTGTGAGGCAACGATCAGAGCTGGAATGGCTGTTTGTATTAATATTCCCTCAGGTGTGAAAGAGAAGAGATAAAATCAGATGTGGCTCTGATGTTACGCCTCCTGATAAACTGATATAATTAAAAATAAATATAAACCTTCTATTTCCCTCCGTGCCGCAGGCCATGGAAGTGTGAGGTAGATTTCCTTTGAATGCAGGGATGGTAATTTCTCTAAAATCATCAAATCTGACAACAAAGAAATGAAGATCTCCAGCGCTGCGCACACGGGTTTCTCTCTCTCTCTCTTTCACAGTTACACTTCCTCCCTCTCACACACACACACTCAAACATTCACAGAGGCATTGAAACGCTTCTAAATTGGGATATAAAATCAAAGCTCTTAAAATTAGGCTCAGAAATTAGACATTGGAGACAATCTTCCTCACAAAAGCCTCATGTCTTTCCAAACCGGTTTGACTTTCTTTCTTCTGCATAACACAGATTTTATATTTTGAAGATATTGACTAAATATTGATTAGACTTTTATTGTATGGACAAAAAAATATTGTCTTGTGTGTACCACAGAAGAAAGAAAGTCATACATGTTGGAACGACATGAATGGTGAGTAAATGATGAAAAACATCCTTTAGCCTGGGCCTGGGGCAAGAATACCTGTGTGTGAAAGTCACAAAAACGTGTCACATGATCATAAACACACTACCGTTCAAAAGTTTGGAGTCTGTAAGATTTTTCTCTCTTCTGCTCTCCAAGGCTGCATCTTTTATATCAAAATAATGCGCAATATTATTACAATTTAACACGCGTTTTCTGTTTGAATATCTTTTGAAAATGTAATTTATTCCTGTGATCAAAGCTGAATGTTCGGCATCATTACTCGAGTCTTCAGTGTCACTGATCCTTCACAAATCATTCTGATATGATGATTTGATGCTCAAGAAACATTTATGATTATTATCAATGTTGAAAACAGTCGTACTGCTATGTATTTTTTGTAAACTGTTACAGAAATTTTTGCACCATTATAAATGTCTTTACTGTCACTTTTGATCAATTAAATGCATCCTTGCTGCATAAAAGTATTAATTTCTTTCAAAAAAAAAAAAGAGCAAACAAACAAACAACATACTGACATGTTGCATTTTCTAACATTTAGTATACTTCACAATATTCTAGGTTTCTATATTAGTAAAATAAGCTCTTGTAAGTGGAATTCGAATTGCGCTTGTTTAGTAATGCCTGTGAAATCTGGTTTCAGGGTTGACAGGGTTGACTCTGTACAGGAATGATAATCTAGAGACTTGGGCCTACAGTATATATTTAAATTCTCAAATGCTCATTACCCGCAGAAGTGTCAGATAGCAGCCCTATGGCGTTTAGGAGTGGTCAAAAAAGTCAAATGACTTTTAGGCCAAATCCTCCATGTTAACACAGAGATGGCAATTTGGGCAGAAATTCAATTACTGTTTCCTGCTGAATGACTAAACAATTCAGCTGGGAATTTGATCCTGGCTGGTGGAGATAAACATAGACTGATTCCCAGTAGAATGGCAGAAACTGGGATTATCTATTATCTATGAATGCTAAAATTACATCATGTGCCTGTGTAAAACATTTATAGTCTGTGTGTGTAACTTTTATAGTTTATTCTTAGCTAAAAACACTTAGTTCTTTCAAAAATATATGTGCTCATTAATGTATATTTACTTCTTTCAAGTAATAAAGTATTCTCGTAAGTTTATAATATGCCATTGAAAATACACACGGGTGAGGGGTTCGGATGCTGGTAGCCATGTTGATCCTCCATCTTGAAAGTACATTAGCCAAAGAGGGACATACCCGTAAATTCAAGCTTCGCCTTTCGCATTTTAACACTCGATGGCACTCATTGACGAGGTCGAACTGGAAGCCATGTTAATCTTGGACTAAATCGGCCACCGTAGGAGTTAAAACGAAATCAGAATTGAGAGGAACTTAAACTAATATTCACTGGATGGTCACATACCTTTACACCGCTAGATGGGGGAAAATATCACAGTGTAGCTTTAACATGGAGGAATTGGCCTCAAATTTGCTAATTGCCATAAATGTAAAAAAACAATTAACCTGAAAATCATTCACTCTTAAACATTAAAGCCCTCCCCCCTGTTTTGTTGCAGTGATGCCATAGAAGAACCATTTTAGGTTCCCCAAAGAAAACACAGTGACAATTCTTAAAAGAACCATTTGTCTTTGTGTGAAGAACATTGGAATAATCTAAAGAACCTTTTGTGGAATTAAAAGATTCTTCATGGAACCATCAATGCCAGTAAAGAACCTTCTGTGAAATTAAAGGATTCCATGGATGTTAAAGATTCTTCATGCAACCATCAATGCCAGTAAAGAACCTTTGCAAATATCGGCTCTAAGAATTAAATATAATTTAAGATAAAGTAATTCATTTTTGATTCATCCCAGATCAAATTTTCTGATCCAAAATTCCAACCCAAATTGGCTGAAGCTGAAACCCATTCCATGTTCTCCTCATTAACATGCGCACTGGTGTAACTCCAGCAGGCCGATCGTGAGCTCGCTGTCCGTCAAAGGCATCTCTGAGTTAATCACCCTCTCCGTGCTGGTTTCTTCTTTTTTCCCCTCTCTCTCTCTCTTCTCTTGCTTTCTCTTCCTTCTCTGTTTTTTTCTAGCTTCCCTTTAGAGAAAGTTTCAAGAAGTTTCTATAAATTAATAAAGATCTGGTGCTGTATGAAGCCGATCTGGCTTTGAACGGTAGCGTATTGATCTCACAGGTGAAGCAGGGATCAGCACTTCAAACGGAATGCGTTGTTCCAGAGGAGAGTTTGGAATGGCAGGCGCACTCCCGTCTGAGAGCCACAGGAACCGACCAAACCCACGCAACGGGTCCTACGGCAGAGACAATAGCCACATGCTGTATTTCAGCCATTTTGGAAGAAAAAAAACTGTTAGGGAAGAGTTAAGGCTCGAGTGGCAAGATTTGCGCGAGATCTTATTGCTGATATTTCGTTCCACTCTGTTCATCGGCTTTCCGAGAGGGCAGATATTAACTTTTTATCACTCCACTTGTTCTTTTGGGACCTGTTCTTTGGCGAAACAAATATACATACACTCTTTCAAAAGGTTCTTTATTGGCATCAATGGTTCCATTAAAGCGATAGTTCACTCAAAAATGTAATTTCTGTCATTATTTACTCTCCCTCAAGTGGTTCCAAAGCTGTATGAATTTCTTTCTTCTGCTGAACACAAAGGAAGATATTCGGATGAATGTTTGTGTCCAAGCAGATCTTGGCTCCCATTGACTAGTATTTTTTCCCCTACTATGGGCCCAAAATCTGCTTATATACAAACATTCTTGCAAATATCTTCCTAGATATATTATTATATATTATTAGATTTTTAAAGGTTTGGAACAACTTGAGGGAGAGTAAATGATGACAGAATTTAAATTTTTGGGTGAACTATCCCTTTAAGAACCTTTAACTTCCATGGGACCGTTACATTCATTTTATGGAAAGCGGTTCTTTAAATTGTTTAATGTTCTTCCCACTAAGAAAATAAATGGATCTTGCAGGAACTCTTATGCTCACCAATGCATTTATTTAATAAAAAATTACAGTAAAAGAGTAATATTGTGAAATATTAATGATCTCATGATCCTTCATAAATCATTATTAAATGCTCATTTGCTGCTCAAGAAATATTTCCATTGAAGAATCTTTCCATTTCATAAATGTTGAAAGTGGAAGAAGGCTCCACTAGATTTTTAAATGTTCTTCTCACTAAGAAAAGAAAAGGTTCTTCTTGGAGCTCACCAATGCATGTATTTGATACTGCAAAAACAGTGAAATATCAATTTAAAATATATTTAAATTCATTTGCAATTAAATTACTCCAGTCTTCAGTGTTATGACATCTTTCATAAATCATTCTCCTCAAGAAAAAAAATCTTTCCATTTCACAAAAAAAGGTTGTTTAGTGGACAAATGTTCTTTACATTTTAAAAGAACAAAAACTGAGCTAAAAACTGTTCTCTGAAAACTGTTCTTCTAAGGCATTGCTGTGAAAACTGTTGTGTATAATGTCTATTAACATTTAACTGTTTGGTGTGATATAACTTAATGCTCTTTGTCTGTGTGTGGGTTATTAGTGTTTGAGCCGATTCGTCTCTGAGCCTTGTAAGAAGATGATTCTAATTAAAAGCGTAATGTAGGAGAGTTTCCTTTGTTTGACTTCAGCTACAGGGAACAAATCCTGCCGTTAATCCAACCCGAGCGCACTGCCAGCGGCCTCACAGGGGTGTGTGTGTGTGTGTGTGTGTGTGTGTGTGTGTGTGTGTCTCTCTCTCTATAGATCTGAAAGGGAGGACAGTGACAGCACACACCTGATGCACCTGCTCTGTCACATGGTAAGGAGTTGCCTATGTACCGTCTGATCTATATTGCATGCAAAAGTGGCAAGCGCGTTCACAATCATAAGCTTTAATCTGATTGGCTGATTTGCACAAGTCAGGGTGTGTGTGCATGTTTATATCAGTCCGTCTGGAAAAGTCTCTGCGAGTTCCTAGGTTGCTAAAACGAGCCTTCTGAGGAAGACCTACTTGCTGGATTTGCCAAAGTTTGTGGGACTCAACATCAAATCATTTAAAAAAGTTTCATTGGAGGCCCTCATTCAGACAGGCAGCAAAAAATCTGATTTTTTTTATTTTTATGGCATATCCGATCTGTTTAGTTGGTTGTAGCTTGAACAGCGATATGAGTTCCAAACAGATCCGAACCACAACCACATTTGGGATGTGTATAATTTTCACGTGCACGATATTCTTAATAGACAAGATCTGAACCCATTGCTCAAAATGATTCACCAGATAGTTACACACACACACACACACACACACACACACACACACACACACACCTATACGGGTTTATGTGGTTTATGAGGACACTTCAGCCCAAACCAGTTTTTTGGTGTATTACAGGGACACCCCTTTCCACTTGCTCTACAGTGATGTGGAGGGTATCAAAAATTTTGTTTTGAGCCAAACAACACAGATTTCTCTTCAGAATTTGTATACACACAACACAACTTATAATATTACCACCTGACAATATACATAATTATGAGGACACATAATTAAGTGTCTAAGCCCCGCCTATGACAAAAAACGAAATTATAAGGACAGTGGATACACAACACACATAAATGACATTAATGTGTATTAGAGGGACAAACATGAATTAATGGGACATTGCAATACACAAACACAAACGTGAAGGCATTGTGCATTAAAAGGACACACCTGATTTATGAGGACAAATGAACACAGTACTGAGACTGCAAACACATCCTCACCTGTGGGTCATACTCCAACACACAACCATTCTAAACTATGATATTCTGATATCTGAATATGCAACTATGTCTTTTACACTATACTGCTATTTGTGTGATCACATGACCTTTAAACAGACACGAGGACATACGACAGTGCACACCTTCAGAGAACAAGAAGTTTATTAGTGCTCGTTTACAACATTACAGCTGTTGCCCTGACAATATTACATAAATCACAAGATACTTAAAACCTCTCATAAACATAATTAACAAAAATTGCTGAAAATAAATGAAAGGGTCCCCGCTCATGTTTTTTTCTAAACCTGTATGAGTTTCTTTTTTCTTCTGCTGAACACAAAGGAAGATATTTTGAAGAATGTGGGTGAGCAGACGGGTGACGGTCGCCATGAGTTCAATAGCACAAAAAAAGCACTTCGGCAGACAATTTCAACATCCCTTTAAAACTTTCAACAGAAGTTTAAGACATAGCCATACATTTGAACAAAACAGAATAAACAGCAGCGGCAACAGAAGAAAAAACAAACATGGGTAACACTTTAGAATAACGTTCAGTTATAAGTTTAGATGATGAACTAAATCATTTACAAAACCTAACTATACATTCATTAATGATTAATAAGTGATATGCTAACCATTAACAAATGTGCTGTTTATTATCAAAACAGATCAATAGTAGATGTTTGAGTTATTAGATGATGTACTATAATTAACACTTAAACATTATTGGAGTATTTATGTCAAACTTGTTTTAGTGTCATCTCAAACAATGGCTAATCTTGAACAAATGATGAACAGACTATTAGTAAATTATCAGTAATGTATTGATGAATCCAAGTTTTCAGCTGGTGTGTGTTCAACTGCACACACATGCTAAAGCAGCATCATTGAGAAGAGCCGTTCCAGTCAGGGGACTGCAGTGTGTTCTGAATCTCTGCAGTCCTGTGTGGGATCTGGGATAATGTGAAGCGGTTTAATGTCCTCTGACACACACATCAGGTGATGAGCAGAAGTGTCAGAGGTCGAACCCTCAACGGTCAGCACTTACACTAGTGTTCAACACCTACTACAGGTGATGTGGAACTCATTTACAACTCTTTCTGCATCCCCTAATCTAAAGTGTACACTACAATTGTATACACATCACTTGTATATGAATATATGGTATAGCATTCCACTAAAAATGAATGAATGTATTAACCAATAACTTATAAATTACTTATAACTGAATTAACAAAACAGTCATAAAATGTTAGCATACTACTAAGTCATTTATGAATGTCATGTTTTGTAAATGATTAGTTCATCATTATCTAATAACTTATAAGTGACTTATAACTGAACATTATTATAAAGTGTTACCAAACATTTAGCAAGTTTCATGTAAGCGATAATCCCTGATTCCTGACAAAGGCTCGCTGTTTTGCTGAAGCCGGATGCTCTGCAGTTTACCCGGTGAACTGTGCTCAGTTCTGCAGACTCCGCTGGAGGCCATATCTGCCGTTTTCTTCTTGCCTCGCCCCTTCAGAAGATTCAAGAATCCCTACAAAAGAGGAAAACAGATTCTTTAACCCATGGGGTTAAAACCACTTCCTTTTCTCCCAACTCGTCCCACTGTCCTCACCCTCATCTTTAGTCTAGAACTGATTAATAATCTGAGACAAAAGTGATGCGCTGCTGTTTGTTAAATACTTGTGTTTGTTGTGTGTGTGTGTGGCCTACACCTGGGTTATGAGGACACATGATTTATGAGGACATTCTCATAAGATGATGTTCCTGATGTTTGGGCTGACTGAAGAACCTCAGTGTTATGTGTGTGTGTGTGTGTGTGGCTTACACCTGGGTTATGAGGACACATGATTTATGAGGACATTCTCATAAGATGATGTTCCTGATGTTTGGGCTGACTGAAGAACCTCAGTGTTGTGTGTGTGTGTGTGGCTTACACCTGGGTTATGAGGACACATGATTTATGAGGACATTATCATAAGATGATGTTCCTGATGTTTGACTTGACTGAAGAACTTCAGTGTTGTGTGTGTATGTGTGTGTGTGTGTGTGACTTACACCTGGGTTATGAGGACACATGATTTGTGAGGACATTCTCATAAGATGATGTTCCTGATGTTTGGCCTGACTGAAGAACCTCAGTGTTGTGTGTGTGTGTGTGTGTGGCTTACACCTGGGTTATGAGGACACATGATTTATGAGGACATTATCATAAGATGATGTTCCTGATTTTTTTCTTGACTGAAGAACTTCAGTGTTGTGTGTGTATGTGTGTGTGTGTGTGTGACTTACACCTGGGTTATGAGGACACATGATTTATGAGGACATTCTCATAAGATGATGTTCCTGATGTTTGGCCTGACTGAAGAACCTCAGTGTTGTGTGTGTGTGTGTGTGTGTGGCTTACACCTGGGTTATGAGGACACATGATTTATGAGGACATTATCATAAGATGATGTTCCTGATGTTTGACTTGACTGTAGAACCTCAGTTTTGTGTGTGTGTGTGTGGCTTACACCTGGGTTATGAGGACACATGATTTATGAGGACATTATCATAAGATGATGTTCCTGATGTTTGACTTGACTGAAGAACCCCAGTGTTGTGTGTGTATGTGTGTGTGTGTGTGGCTTACACCTGGGTTATGAGGACACATGATTTATGAGGACATTATCATAAGATGATGTTCCTGATGTTTGACTTGACTGAAGAACCTCAGTGTTGTGTGTGTGTGGCTTACACCTGGGTTATGAGGACACATGATTTATGAGGACATTATCATAAGATGATGTTCCTGATGTTTTAGTTGACTGAAGAACCTCAGTGTTGTGTGTGTGTGTGTGTGTGTGGCTTACACCTGGGTTATGAGGACACATGATTTATGAGGACATTCTCATAAGATGATGTTCCTGATGTTTGACTTGATTGAAGAAACTCAGTGTTGTGTGTGTGTGTGTGGCTTACACCTGGGTTAAGAGGACACATGATTTATGAGGACATTATCATAAGATGATGTTCCTGATGTTTGGCCTGACTGAAGAACCTCAGTGTTGTGTGTGTGTGTGTGGCTTACACCTGGGTTATGAGGACACATGATTTATGAGGACATTCTCATAAGATGATGTTCCTGATGTTTGACTTGACTGAAGAACCTCAGTGTTGTGTGTGTGTGTGGCTTACACCTGGGTTGTGAGGACACATGATTTATGAGGACATTATCATAAGATGATGTTCCTGATGTTTGGCCTGACTGAAGAACCTCAGTGTTGTGTGTGTGTGTGTGGGGCTTACACCTGGGTTGTGAGGACACATGATTTATGAGGACATTATCATAAGAAGATGTTCCTGATGTTAGACTTGACTGAAGAACTCAGTTTTGTGTGTGTGTGTGTGTGGCTTACACCTGGGTTATGAGGACACATGATTTATGAGGACATTATCATAAGATGATGTTCCTGATGTTTGGCCTGACTGAAGAACCTCAGTGTTGTGTGTGTGTGTGTGGCTTACACCTGGGTTATGAGGACACATGATTTATGAGGACATTCTCATAAGATGATGTTCCTGATGTTTGACTTGACTGAAGAACCTCAGTGTTATGTGTGTGTGTGTGTGTGTGTGGCTTACACCTGGGTTATGAGGACACATGATTTATGAGGACATTCTCATAAGATGATGTTCCTGATGTTTGGCCTGACTGAAGAACCTCAGTGTTGTGTGTGGCTTACACCTGGGTTATGAGGACACATGATTTATGAGGACATTATCATAAGATGATGTTCCTGATGTTTGACCTGACTGAAGAACCTCAGTGTTGTGTGTGTGTGTGGCTTACACCTGGGTTGTGAGGACACATGAATTATGAGGACATTATCATAAGATGATGTTCCTGATGTTTGACTTGACTGAAGAACCTCAGTGTTGTGTGTGTGTGTGTGGCTTACACCTGGGTTATGAGGACACATGATTTATAAGGACATTCTCATAAGATGATGTTCCTGATGTTTGGCCTGACTGAAGAACCTCAGTGTTGTGTGTGTGTGTGTGTGTGTGGCTTACACCTGGGTTATGAGGACACATGATTTATGAGGACATTATCATAAGATGATGTTCCTGATGTTTGACTTGACTGTAGAACCTCAGTTTTGTGTGTGTGTGTGTGGCTTACACCTGGGTTATGAGGACACATGATTTATGAGGACATTATCATAAGATGATGTTCCTGATGTTTGACTTGACTGAAGAACCCCAGTGTTGTGTGTGTATGTGTGTGTGTGTGTGGCTTACACCTGGGTTATGAGGACACATGATTTATGAGGACATTATCATAAGATGATGTTCCTGATGTTTGACTTGACTGAAGAACCTCAGTGTTGTGTGTGTGGCTTACACCTGGGTTATGAGGACACATGATTTATGAGGACATTATCATAAGATGATGTTCCTGATGTTTTAGTTGACTGAAGAACCTCAGTGTTGTGTGTGTGTGTGTGTGTGTGGCTTACACCTGGGTTATGAGGACACATGATTTATGAGGACATTCTCATAAGATGATGTTCCTGATGTTTGACTTGATTGAAGAAACTCAGTGTTGTGTGTGTGTGTGTGGCTTACACCTGGGTTAAGAGGACACATGATTTATGAGGACATTCTCATAAGATGATGTTCCTGATGTTTGACTTGACTGAAGAACCTCAGTGTTGTGTGTGTGTGTGGCTTACACCTGGGTTGTGAGGACACATGATTTATGAGGACATTATCATAAGATGATGTTCCTGATGTTTGGCCTGACTGAAGAACCTCAGTGTTGTGTGTGTGTGTGTGGGGCTTACACCTGGGTTGTGAGGACACATGATTTATGAGGACATTATCATAAGAAGATGTTCCTGATGTTAGACTTGACTGAAGAACTCAGTTTTGTGTGTGTGTGTGTGTGGCTTACACCTGGGTTATGAGGACACATGATTTATGAGGACATTATCATAAGATGATGTTCCTGATGTTTGGCCTGACTGAAGAACCTCAGTGTTGTGTGTGTGTGTGTGGCTTACACCTGGGTTATGAGGACACATGATTTATGAGGACATTCTCATAAGATGATGTTCCTGATGTTTGACTTGACTGAAGAACCTCAGTGTTATGTGTGTGTGTGTGTGTGTGTGGCTTACACCTGGGTTATGAGGACACATGATTTATGAGGACATTCTCATAAGATGATGTTCCTGATGTTTGGCCTGACTGAAGAACCTCAGTGTTGTGTGTGGCTTACACCTGGGTTATGAGGACACATGATTTATGAGGACATTATCATAAGATGATGTTCCTGATGTTTGACCTGACTGAAGAACCTCAGTGTTGTGTGTGTGTGTGGCTTACACCTGGGTTGTGAGGACACATGATTTATGAGGACATTATCATAAGATGATGTTCCTGATGTTTGACTTGACTGAAGAACCTCAGTGTTGTGTGTGTGTGTGTGGCTTACACCTGGGTTATGAGGACACATGATTTATAAGGACATTCTCATAAGATGATGTTCCTGATGTTTGGCCTGACTGAAGAACCTCAGTGTTGTGTGTGTGTGTGTGTGTGTGTGTGTGTGGCTTACACCTGGGTTATGAGGACACGTGTTTTGTGAGGACATTATCATAAGATGATGTTCCTGATGTTTGACTTGACTGAAGAACCTCAGTGTTGTGTGTGTGTGTGGCTTACACCTGGGTTATGAGGACACGTGATTTATGAGGACATTATCATAAGATGATGTTCCTGATGTTTGACTTGACTGAAGAACCTCAGTGTTGTGTGTGTGTGTGGCTTACACCTGGGTTATGAGGACACGTGATTTATGAGGACATTATCATAAGATGATGTTCCTGATGTTTGACTTGACTGAAGAACCTCAGTGTTGTGTGTGTGTGTGTGGCTTACACCTGGGTTATGAGGACACGTAATTACGGGGATATGGAATAACACACTTGAACACAACTCATGGTTGACTCAAAGTGCTGTCCAATACACATGAAGACAAACATAATAGAAAGAGAATACAAACAATACAGTAGATAAGTTATACCTGGTTAAAAGCTAACCCTAACCCTAATTATATGTAGTAAAAAGTTATAGTTAACCTCTAGTCTGGCTAACCCTGACCCTGATCATAACAGAAGTAGGTAGTAAAAGTTATAGTTAACCTCTAGTCTGGCTAACCCTGACCCTGATCATAACAGAAGTAGGTAGTAAAAGTTATAGTTAACCTCTAGTCTGGCTAACCCTAACCCTGATCATGACAGAAGTAGGTAGTAAAAGTTATAGTTAACCTCTAGTCTGGCTAACCCTAACCCTGATCATAACCGAAGTAGGTAGTAAAAGTTATTGTTAACCTCTAGTCTGGCTAACCCTAATCCTGATCATAACAGAAGTAGGTAGTAAAAGTTATAGTTTACCTCTAGTCTGGCTAACCCTAACCCTGATCATAACAGAAGTAGGTAGTAAAAGTTATAGTTTACCTCTAGTCTGTCTAATCCTAATCCTGATCATAACAGAAGTAAGCAGTAAAAGTTATAGTAGACCTATAGTCTGGCTAACCCTGACCCTGATCATGACAGAAGTAGGTAGTAAAAGTTATAGTTTACCTCTAGTCTGGCTAACCCTGACCCTGATCATAACAGAAGTAGGTAGTAAAAGTTATAGTAGACCTCTAGTCTGGCTAACCCTAACCCTGATCATAACAGAAGTAGGTAGTACAAATTATAGTTAACCTCTAGTCTGGCTAACCCTAACCCTGACCCTGATCATAACAGAAGTAGGTAGTAAAAGTTATAGTTTACCTCTAGTCTGGCTAACCCTGACCCTGATCATAACAGAAGTAGGTAGTAAAAGTTATAGTTAACCTCTAGTCTGGCTAACCCTAACCCTGATCATAACAGAAGTAGGTAGTAAAAGTTATAGTTTACCTCTAGTCTGGCTAACCCTGACCCTGATCATAACAGAAGTAGGCAGTAAAAGTTATAGTTTACCTCTAGTCTGGCTAACCCTAACCCTGATCATAACAGAAGTAGGTAGTACAAATTATAGTTAACCTCTAGTCTGGCTAACCCTAACCCTGATCATAACAGAAGTAGGTAGTAAAAGTTATAGTTAACCTCTAGTCTGGCTAACCCTAACCCTGATCATAACAGAAGTAGGTAGTAAAAGTTATCGTTAACCTATAGTCTGGCTAACCCTAACCCTGATCATAACAGAAGTAGGTAGTAAAAGTTATAGTAGACCTCTAGTCTGGCTAACCCTAACCCTGATCATAACAGAAGTAGGTAGTAAAAGTTATAGTTTACCTCTAGTCTGGCTAACCCTAACCCTGATCATAACAGAAGTAGGTAGTAAAAGTTATAGTTTACCTCTAGTCTGTCTAATCCTAATCCTGATCATAACAGAAGTAGGCAGTAAAAGTTATAGTAGACCTCTAGTCTGGCTAACCCTGACCCTGATCATGACAGAAGTAGGTAGTAAAAGTTATAGTTTACCTCTAGTCTGGCTAACCCTGACCCTGATCATAACAGAAGTAGGTAGTAAAAGTTATAGTAGACCTCTAGTCTGGCTAACCCTAACCCTGATCATAACAGAAGTAGGTAGTACAAATTATAGTTAACCTCTAGTCTGGCTAACCCTAACCCTGACCCTGATCATAACAGAAGTAGGTAGTAAAAGTTATAGTTTACCTCTAGTCTGGCTAACCCTGACCCTGATCATAACAGAAGTAGGTAGTAAAAGTTATAGTTAACCTCTAGTCTGGCTAACCCTAACCCTGATCATAACAGAAGTAGGTAGTAAAAGTTATAGTTTACCTCTAGTCTGGCTAACCCTGACCCTGATCATAACAGAAGTAGGCAGTAAAAGTTATAGTTTACCTCTAGTCTGGCTAACCCTAACCCTGATCATAACAGAAGTAGGTAGTACAAATTATAGTTAACCTCTAGTCTGGCTAACCCTAACCCTGATCATAACAGAAGTAGGTAGTAAAAGTTATAGTTAACCTCTAGTCTGGCTAACCCTAACCCTGATCATAACAGAAGTAGGTAGTAAAAGTTATCGTTAACCTATAGTCTGGCTAACCCTAACCCTGATCATAACAGAAGTAGGTAGTAAAAGTTATAGTAGACCTCTAGTCTGGCTAACCCTAACCCTGATCATAACAGAAGTAGGTAGTAAAAGTTATAGTTAACCTATAGTCTGGCTAACCCTAACCCTGATCATAACAGAAGTAGGTAGTAAACGTTATGGTTAACCTCTAGTCTGTCTAACCCTAACCCTGATCATAACAGAAGTAGGAAGTAAAAGTTATAGTTTACCTCTAGTCTGGCTAACCCTGACCCTGATCATAACAGAAGTAGGTAGTAAAAGTTATAGTTTACCTCTAGTCTGGCTAACCCTAACCCTGATCATAACAGAAGTAGGTAGTAAACGTTATGGTTAACCTCTAGTCTGTCTAACCCTAACCCTGATCATAACAGAAGTAGGAAGTAAAAGTTATAGTTTACCTCTAGTCTGGCTAACCCTAACCCTGATCATAACAGAAGTAGGTAGTACAAATTATAGTTAACCTCTAGTCTGGCTAACCCTAACCCTGACCCTGATCATAACAGAAGTAGGTAGTACAAATTATAGTTAACCTCTAGTCTGGCTAACCCTAACCCTGATCATAACAGAAGTAGGTAGTAAAAGTTATCGTTAACCTATAGTCCGGCGGCCCGCCACATTCTAATCTGCCCCGATTTTACCAGATTTTAGTTTGACTGACAGATGCTTTGCCAAAGCAATTGAGTAAAACACAACTTCAAAGAAACTGAGAATGCTGAAAAATGTAAAAAAAAAATAATATGTTTGGTTTATTGTGAAACTGATAATGAACCAAAAATTAAATTTTTTACATTGCTGAAATGAAATAAGTATTCTGTTTCTGCATATTTATGTAAAAGAGAAGCGCACACTTTGCTCATGCAAACAGCTTCTGATCTGGTGTTTTCAGCATATCAGATCACAGTAACACACACACACAACACTGAGGTTCTTCAGTCAAGTCAAACATCAGGAACATCATCTTATGATAATGTCCTCATAAATCATGTGTCCTCATAACCCAGGTGTAAGCCACACACACACACATAAACACACAACACTGGGGTTCTTCAGTCAAGTCAAACATCAGGAACATCATCTTATGATAATGTCCTCATAAATCATGTGTCCTCATAACCCAGGTGTAAGCCACACACACACACACAACACTGAGGTTCTTCAGTCAGCCCAAACATCAGGAACATCATCTTATGATAATGTCCTCATAAATCATGTGTCCTCATAACCCAGGTGTAAGCCACACACACACAACACTGGGGTTCTTCAGTCAAGTAAAACATCAGGAACATCTTCTTATGAGAATGTCCTCACAAATCATGTGTCCTTATAACCCAGGTGTAAGCCACACACACACACACACACAACACTGAGGTTCTTCAGTCAAGTCAAACATCAGGAACATCATCTTATGAGAATGTCCTTATAAATCATGTGTCCTCATAACCCAGGTGTAAGCCACACACACACACACACACAACACTGAGGTTCTTCAGTCAAGTCAAACATCAGGAACATCATCTTATGAGAATGTCCTCACAAATCATGTGTCCTTATAACCCAGGTGTAAGCCACACACACACACACACACACACACAACAATGAGGTTCTTCAGTCAACTAAAACATCAGGAACATCATCTTATGATAATGTCCTTATAAATCATGTGTCCTCATAACCCAGGTGTAAGCCACACACACACAACACTGGGGTTCTTCAGTCAAGTCAAACATCAGGAACATCATCTTATGATAATGTCCTCATAAATCATGTGTCCTCATAACCCAGGTGTAAGCCACACACACACACACACACAACACTGAGGTTCTTCAGTCAACTAAAACATCAGGAACATCATCTTATGATAATGTCCTTATAAATCATGTGTCCTCATAACCCAGGTGTAAGCCACACACACACACACACACAACACTGAGGTTCTTCAGTCAACTAAAACATCAGGAACATCATCTTATGATAATGTCCTTATAAATCATGTGTCCTCATAACCCAGGTGTAAGCCACACACACACACAACACTGGGGTTCTTCAGTCAACTAAAACATCAGGAACATCATCTTATGAGAATGTCCTCACAAATCATGTGTCCTCATAACCCAGGTGTAAGCCACACACACACAACACTGGGGTTCTTCAGTCAAGTCAAACATCAGGAACATCATCTTATGATAATGTCCTCATAAATCATGTGTCCTCATAACCCAGGTGTAAGCCACACACACACACACAACACTGAGGTTCTTCAGTCAAGTAAAACATCAGGAACATCATCTTATGATAATGTCCTAACAAAACATGTGTCCTCTTAACCCAGGTGTAAGCCACACACACACACAACACTGAGGTTCTTCAGTCAAGTCAGACATCAGGAACATCTTCTTATGATAAGGTCCTCACAAAACGTGTAAGCCACACACACCTGACATACTGTGATGCATTTAAAGTCAGGAACATTACCTTGGATAATATGAATCTTTAAAATAATCTTACAAATGCTAAATAGGTTATGTAAAGTTTACAGTACCGTGCATTTCCTTGGCCACTCAGAATCGCCGTAATTGTGTGATATCTTCACCAGGACAGATGCTCCTTACAGCAAATAGGCAAACGTGAAGTTTTTCTGTCCACACGGATCGTCTTCATCCAGTTGTTTGGATTCATATGTTCAGAGATTACAAGTCATCCAAAGGGAACTGTCATCTCGGGCTGATTAACACTAAATAAATGACAATTCAACTTTCAATTAAGAATTCTTATTCCTGTTAGACACAAAAAAAGACAATATCAGTGATGAAAATCTAATATCATCAAATATATTCTTTGTGATCACCAATCATTTAATAGTTTAATAGCGTTTGGTATTAAGATGTGTTTTGGACGATCGGATCAAAAGTGGATGATGCTCAACACAGGTGTAAATGGGGTTTAAAACATTTTGAGCTTGTCAACTTTCAACCACTTCCAGAAGTTGGAAAACTCATTCGACCAGATTGCTTTCGTAGTGTAACGTCTGTGTGGTTGAATGTGTTCGAACAGTCACAAAAGACCGCCTGCTCTCCGCTGAATGACCTAATGTGGAAACTAGAGATGCTTCGATACCAGTATCGGTATCAGCCCAAAATACCAGAGAAAGATTAAATAAATGCATCTAATTAACAGAATATTAAACAAAATTAAATATCCATACTATAGCTGCTGTGCACAAGCTGATGAGTGAAACACGCAGAGTGGATTGAGCTGACGTTTTTCACAGACATCGCTGAAAATGATGGCCCATAATTACACAGACTTCTGTTGCATGCACTTGACTGCTAACCCACTCACCAGGACACATTTGAATTAAAAATACATTGTATATGCAAATAAAAAAAGGTTGAAGGTTACATTACATTTTAATATAAGATGTAAAATTTTTATTTGACATAAGAAGACACAGATATGACAGTTAATACATTTAAAAATACTGTTCACCTCTGGCTTTATTGATCAGTTATTTTAGGGTTTTGATCTTCTCTTGAGTCTTTGACTAGGCTAGGCATTAAGGGTGTGAACCTACACTGGTCTCACGATTCGGTTCGATTATGATTATCATGCCATCGATTCGGTTCGATAACACGATTCAGCACACTGCACTGACGATGCACTTCATCCTCATGTATATAATTTTGTCAGTCAGTTATATGAACTGAACCTTTTATTTTACCTGCTCAAAGAAAACACACTTCTTTAATGTATCAAACATGAGACAAAACGTAAAAACATAAAACGTTTTGTGACCAAATGTAAATAAATCATTTTGATAAATCAGATATATCGAATCTGTAAAAATGCATGAAATGACCAGGTGTAAACAGGCCCTTTAAGAACTCGAACGTTGATATAATTCGATTTTTGGCTGAGCTGGGTCCACCTTGTCACTGACAGGCGTTAACAGCTCACGATGAAAATGGCTGACGTGGTTTCTCAAGTTAGTGGTATTACCCCATGCACATTTTATTTGTGCGTGACATAATTTACACACAGCACGTGTGTTCTCCAGGTCGTGCTTACCAGGTTGTTCAAAAAATCCGAAATGTGCCCAGATGTCTGCTTTTAAAATAGTTGGAGCAATTTTAACTACTCACACTCGTGTCTCGCCTCCCTCTGCCTTTGTATGCTACCGCGACAATGCACATACACGACAAATGATGGCAGAAAAGCGTCAGTACATTATAATAGGTTATGGTCTATTACTGAACTGATACCGAATCGTCCTTGTCTGCATCGCGATGCATCAAAAAAACAAATAATTTCGACAGCCCAACTAGGCATGTTTCCTATTAATTGTCCTAGGAACCTCTAAGTTTATTTTAATTTTTGTGTATTTTGTATTACTCTATAATGTTGTAGTTGAAGGTTATTTAAAAATATACAAAACAGGCCAAAAGTTTGGACACGTTACTATTTGTAATGTTTTTGAAAGAAGTTTCTTCTGCTCATCAAGCCTGCATTTATTTGATCAAAAATACAGAACAAAAATAAATATTTTGATATATTATTACAATTTAAAATATTTGTTTTTCAATGTATTCTACTTTAAATGCTGATTTATTTCTGTGATCAAAGCTGATTTTTCAGGATCGTTCCTCCAGTCTTCAGTGATCATGATCCTTCAGAAATCGTTCTCATATTCTGATTTATTATGAGTGTTGGAAACAGTTCTGCTGAATAATATATTTGATGAATAAAAGGTTCAAAAGAACTGCATTTATTCAAAATAAAAACATATTTTCAAATAATATAAATCTCCTTTACTATCACTTTTTATCAATTTAACACATCCTTGCTGAATAAAATTATTGATTTATTTAAAAAAAGAAATAAAAAAATGACTGACCCCAAATGACTGACCAGTATTGTATACTGTTGTTACAAAAGATTTCTATTTTTAAAACATTTGCTTCTTTTTTTATTTTTATTTTTTTACTTTTTATTCATCAAAGTATTATAAAAACATATCTCAGGTTATGAACAAATATTAGTCAGCAGAACTGTTTCCAACACTCGTAATGAATCCTCATCTGAGAATGATTTCTGAAGGATCATGATCACTGAAGACTGGAGGAATGATCCTGAACATTCAGCTCTGAGCACACAAATACATCAGCATTTAAAGTAGAATAAATTGAAAAACAAATATTTTAAATTGTAATAATATATCACAATATTAATTTTGTTCTGTATTTTTGATCAAATAAATGCAGGCTTGATGAGCAGAAGAAACTTCTTTCAAAAACATTACAAATAGTAATGTGTCCAAACTTTTGGCCTGTACTATATATATATATATTGAGCCCTGCAAATATAGGGAGTTACTTTCAAGTCCTGCCTCTTTTGTTATAAAATTAAGTTGTTATGGGGAAAAATAATGTCTAAAATAAAGTCTGGCCCACCAGGAATTTCAATGGGCCCACCCTGCATCTCAAAGCTGGAGCCGGGCCTGTGATACAGCAATAGCATGAACAGTGGAAGTAACTGTAGCTCCTATAATACAGTTTAACAGGCATGATTAGGCATACAAATAACTGAAGGATATCTATTTGCTAAGCCAACTCAATTTGATTCATATTCTTTTGGTTTCTCTATTCATTATTTTTAAAAATGAAAAATGCAATGAAAATACAAGTTATTGGTACTATTGGTAAGTTGGAAGTTCGTTCTGGAAAAGTGGTATCAGTTCATCCCTAGCGTAAACATTACAGGACGTGTGCAAGACAGTCAGCTAATTACCCAAGTTACCCAAGAGAAAAAACGTAGAGCACAATGTTCTCTCTCACCATTTCTTGATTTCTGACACATTCACAGTGTTCGGCTGGTCTCCGCTCACGTTCATGTGTAAATTGCGTGAGATAATTTTTGTCCATTAGAACAAAAGACCCGAAAAAGCCCATACATTTACTCACCCATACACCCTCCCTTTGAAGAAATCAGGACAGAAGTGGTTGAAAATGAATAAAAGAGACTGACTAAAACACCAAGTGTAAACGGGAATGTGTGTCCCTCATCTACTCGAGATCCGATCGACCAAAACGCATCTTAATACCAGGTGTAAATTAGGGATGCACAATTTATTGCCACCATATCGTTATCATCCAATAAATGGACATTATTAATGTTAACGTTATCAATCCGATATGAAAATTATGCCGATATATATAAGCTGATAGATCATGTAATTTTCCTTCAGCCGAGACACTTCAGATGCGCAGTATTCATCATGATGGTTTTGAATTGCTTGATATGATTGGAATCACTTTTTTTAAAATGTAATGTAAGGGGGGGCTTACATTAGCTTACATTGTTGCAGCCATTAAAATAGTTCAGTTTTGTTTTTAATGTCAAAGTAGTTATATTTTGTTTCGTTTCATTGTTAAGTTAATTTAGAAAAATGTTTAGAGCAATTTTTTGTTTGTTAAATTAAAGTTTACATTTTTTTAAGTGACGACCAAGTGGCCAGTGGCCAACAGTGAGTAAACCGCATGTTTAATGAATTTAGCCTCTCAAATCAACTATTGACTTGTCTTGCCCATAATAAAATCCATAGATTTAAAACACTTAATGTATCACAATGTTAGTTAATTTAGCCTACTATAATATTACCTCCACATTAAAAAGGCATTTTTGACGAGCTGAGGCAGGCTGATGCTGCTCGCAACGGCACTCACAAACGAAACGAGCTAAACAATCTAAACAAATAAAAAAATAAAAGAACATGCAGTTTGTATTATACCTTACACCTCTGCAAAATGAATATAAATCAGATCTTAAATTCCCGCGGTATAGCCTATATTTAACGGAGTTCACAGCAACGAAAGCAAAAGATTCAAGATGCATTTTATTCAGCAGCTCAAAGACCGCAAAATGAAAGAGCGAAGCACTGGTAAGATCATTTATTAATTTTTATTGAAGATGATTGTGTTTTTGAGCATCTAAGACTTAGACTACGTCTATTTGCGTTGGCTTGCTTTACTCATTTGCGACGATGCGTGTTGCAGCTCCATCATATCTATCGGACTACAACCTATAGCCCATAACACGCTCTCACACACGTTTATTATTTAACCATTTGCCAGGAGTAAAATTTACACGTGGTTTAAGATACCTGGTCAGAGAAAATGAATGAAGGAATCATTTGTAAAAAGGCCCTAACTCTAGCAGCTGCTGAAGAAACGCGCGCTGCTGCTGGCGCTGGACTCTATAACCCTGAGCGAGAATGTCTTGACAGTCGAGTAAGCTATCATGGTCTCATGATGTTTCCACCAGTGCAGCACATCTCATTGTTCCTTTTAATTAATCAAATAAATATAAAACAAATGAGAAGCCTAAAAAGGTCCGAAGCCCGGCCCACATTTAGGTATGACGTGAAAATTATCCCGAAGTCCGGCCCTAGGGGCGTAAAAAAGTCGGGCTCTGCTCTAGTGTGAATCTAGGTTCTATTGTTGAGCTGTACTGTATGTTCTGCTGTTTGCACAATAAAATAAAAACGTGAAAAAAGTATTTTTAACGGGTCACAGATACTCGTCGGTTGTATCTTTATGTAATGCTAATTCAATATTATAATCTTATCAGTTAACTGTTAATAATCGATTAATAAGCATCGCTTGTCGGTCGGGAAAATTAACCGAAATGAGCATCCCTAGTAGAGAGGTTTATATAAAGGGGTTTGAGTGATCAATTATCAGTATTTACATTTCTCTCCGATATGGCAGGACATTAATGTGGAGGATTTGAACTGTGAAGATGATTGACGGCAGTTTAAACTGTGATATGATGCACATAACTAAGCAACAGAGTCCGTTAAAGATAATAAAGTAGTATGTCCCAAAACTTGCATACTCTTCTGCTACACACTCAAAAGTATATACTTTTGTTCACAAAAAGAGTATACTTTTAGGACGTAGTATAAGTAGGCGAATTGGGACGCAGCGTATGTCTTTTGGAATTAAAGTGCGCAGTGAACTGCCTTGAAACTCGAGCTGGCGCCGGCTGTTCTTCCCTGCCAAAAAACAGAATGGGTCACGTGACCTCCAGAGCTCTATAGGATGCGTTTGGTTGAGTTAATTAACGTTGGAGTAAAGCGCTTTATAGTACCGTTGATCATCTTTAGCTTCAGCACGGACTGCTCAAACAGTGATGCACAACATTAATAACTACTGGGACTGTCCTATACATAACATTACACTGAGAACACTCTTGTAATAAAATGCTGTTAATTCTTTGGGATTAGCTGTTGTGTTTCAGTGCGTTGTTGCAGAAGGGCAATTCTACAACAGGAGTTACACAGATTAGCATGTAACTTAGTCAAAGCTTCACTTGAGCATTTGCGTAATTTTTTGCAGATATAAGCAATATAGCGTGTTTCATTGAGTTAATAACCCGCAGCACATCATTGTACAAGTGATCATCTTAATCTTTAGCGCACGCTCTGTAGCAATGCACAACATTAATAACATATGATTGGGGTTGTCATATTACATTATAATAGTATACACTAATGTAATAAGTTGTAAAGTCTTCGGGTTTAGTTGTTGTGTTTCATAGGAAGAGCACTATTCTGACTAAATAACTTAGATCATCTGTGTGTGATTTTGTGCAAATATAAGTTGCAATACCATGTTGATTTTGTTCAAATATCTGCATTATCGTATACATGATGTGTTCTGTTGAGTAAATAACCTGGTAGCAACGTGGAGACTTATCCATGGCACATGCATTTTGATTCTTTATAGCCTAAGTCATGCTGGCCAATGACTTGTTTGCATTATTTAGTTTTTTTTTTTTGTTAGGCAGTGGGTGTTTTTGGTAACACTTTACAATGAGGTCTCATTTGTTAATGCATTAACTAACATGAACTAATATAAAGCAATAACCTTTGTTATTGGTAGTTATGTTGAATGAAAATGTTGAGATTAACATGAACTTAGGTTCATAAATCCTGTAGAAGCATTATTCATTCATTGGTGGATCATGTTAACTGATGATAATAAAATCAAACCTTATTGTACAATTTGTTTTATTATACAGAATTGGCCATAGGAGTGTAAAACTAATTTTAAAAGTTAAGGAATCTTACACTAGTACAAACTGTACTCCATATGTTTGATTTATGTTAAAGTGTTTGCGATATGGCTTTTTTTTATGGTGAGCCTTTAGTTTTTGTAATCAGGTGCTCAAAGTATATAAAAATTTGTATTTAGGTATAGGTCAATATATTGGTTATCAGCTTTCTGATATAAATAATTATCATTATCAGGCAAAATATTCATATCGGTGCATCCCTATTGTAAACAGGGCCATAATTACAAACTTACATACACATCAAACACTTACCAGAGGAGTTTTCCATCATAATGAAGCTCAAAGATGAACACTTTCAGAGCGTCATAAAGATATGTTCTTTGCCTCCGCTCTCATTCTTCTTTGCTTATGAGTCTCGTCTGTATTCCAGCAGAAAATCTGCCTTCTCAAACTCAGTACAACTGAACAACAGAAGAAAAACATCACTGTAAACAACATATGTATCTGGCACAGCATATTAAACAAAATATTTGCACTTAAACTTAGCTCTATCAGACCATTCTCTCTTCTGAAGGGAAAACTGTACAGCCTCCTCCAGCGCATTATCTGATGTGTCTGCTGTCATAAAGAAAAACATCTATAATTATGACCATT